>NW_005187570.1:1297406-1313505 GCF_000239375.1 Pundamilia nyererei
ACACACACACACACACACACACACACACACACACACACACACACACACACACACACAGGTAGGCATCATTCCAAAAAAACAGTGATGATGTGCACACAGTCATCATAATAGCTGGTTAAAGCCAATCAGAAATTGAACTACACTTGACAATCACTAACTTATAGTACATTAGTGTGTGAAGTGACATGTTGTTGTTTTTTAAACGTATAATTTAAATAATAATAAATGTGGTGAAATTAGAAAAGACTGGAAGAGAAATGGGGCGCAGGCATCACTCCATGCATGGATGAAACCAGAAGCATGACTCACCAGAGAAGGGAAAAAGGCATGTGCCATGGTCAGTTTCTCTACCTTGTCTCTGAGGGAAAAAGTCCCATACGCCCCTGCAGGAAGGAAGTGGTTCTTCACCCTCAGCTGACCGAGGTTGACTACAATGAGCCTTGGTGACCAGGAGCTCTCTGGGATGAGAATAACTGGGGCACCAGCCTCAATATCCAGCAGGAGTCTGGATGCCCTCTGAGGCTGATCTCGTACCTTTTGACAGACACAGGGAGGAAGGAATGAGCAATATGCAACAAAACCCCCACTGGTTAGCACAATCTCTCCAGTGATTCATCATGAAATGTAATGGAAAAACACAATCTAATTAAAAAATTAACAAGTAAACACCTGTGCTTATTTAGTGCCCCTCCACTTAAAAAAAGTCATGCAAAGTGTAGTTACTGACAAAGCCTGCTCTGCCCAAGAGTGAACTGTGCCACTTTAGCAGTGGTCAAATTGACAATGTGGTCCATTCTCCAAAAGAAGGAACGAACCTTCTCAAGAACACTAAACGGCCTGAAGACCACAGAGGACAACTGAAGTCTTTCCTTGGTTAAGAGTCTTTACATCTAACCAAATGAAATGCAGCCTGGAGAACATATGCATAACTTTACAAGGGGCTACAGGCAATGACACCAACTTCACTAACATTTGGTTTGTAAAAACTACAGCCTAAAGAAATCATGTTGTTTTCTTTCCATGACGGCAGCCCTAGCAGACAGCACTCACAAGCTGGCCCTCCACTGCAGCCCGCTGCCGGCCTAGCACATCCTGTAGCTGAGTGAAGTGTTGGATGAAGGCTGCCACCTCAGCTTGAAAGCGCTGTGTGTGCACGTAATGCACTGACGCCATCTGCAAAGACACCTTGATGTCACATTCCCGCTCCAGGTCGGGGTCAGGCTGGCCATACCTGAGGAGAACAGAGCACACAGGTGACTAAAAACAGCACGATACTTCTAATTCCTTTAGCACAGAGGAACAGTCTTTCGAGCACTGCAGTGATACATACTTAAGAATATTGAAGATCAGTGCCTCCCCTCCTTGTGTAGTGAAACGCTCTCTGTAGAGATCACCATGTGGGGTCAGGTCACTCAGGGACAAACTTCCTAAAGCTCCTTGTAATGCCATGTCACCATCTGAAATACCAGACAAAATATAACAACACTATACATTTTGGTGAATCGATAGTAATAAGATAAAATCTGAATATGCACAGTTTGTTTTATTGCTTTTACAATATGGAAAATAAAATAAAAGAGATTCATTCATACCAAACATCTCCAGATGAGCAGATAATTTGGACACACTTGCTTTGGCAAGCTCATTGAGTTTCTTGTTCAGTACAAGAGACAAAGAATGAACCTATGAATGAAAACACGGGAATGGGTTAGCAATACAAAAATCACTTCAGAATTGCCACTTTACACTCACCAGCCACTTTTATCAAGGACACCTTGCTAGTAGTAGGGTGGACCCCATTTCACCTTCAGAACTGCCTCAGTTCTTATTGGCACAGATTGAACAAAGTGTTTAAAACATTCCTCAGAGATCCATGTCCATGCTGATATGACATCATCACACAGTTACTGCAAATGTTTTGCCTGCATCCATGATTTTAATTCTCCTGTTGCACTAGAGCCCAAAGGTGCTCAAAGTATCTAGCCATTACATTACCGCCAACCTGAACCAATGATAAAACGTAGGATGGATCAAATTGTGACTACGATCCGAATCTTGCAGGAGAAACTGAAACTCATAAGACCAACATTTTTTCCCCCCCAAATCTTCTGACCATTTTTGGAGAGCCCTTGTAAACTGCGGCCTCAGTTTTTAACCCCCTACTTAGCTGACAGGAGTGGCACCCGGTATGGTCTTCTGCTGCTTTAGCCTATGCGACTAGTTCACTCCCATGTATTCATGTGTGATTATCAGGGTTGCAGCAAGGCTGTATGTTCCAGGTGTAATCTCCCCACTGTGGAGGTCTCTCCGGTTGGTTCACAGCATGACTGACTGTTATGAACCAACACTTGATGAATTTGCTAGTATGTTTACTAGATGATTAGCAAATGACATGGTATGCTTTAGATCATAAGCCCTGTTTTTCCCCAGCAACCCCCTCGCCTATTATCATTGTGCTACAAAGTCCTTCTTTTCCTTCTGTTTTTTTTATTTCTAGCAGCGTGACAGAAGTTTATGTTCTTGAATTATTATGCTATCTCTTGATTGCAGACTTTGAAAATAATACACCTACCTGTTAAGTACGTTCTTGACTTGACTACATGCTGTACACCACATTCCAAATTATTATGCAAATTGTGTTTAAGTGGCATAAAGATCAAATAAGTTGTTTTTCAATTAAACTCTTGGATGGAATTGTGTCTCAGGGCTCTTTGTATCACTGAAATTAATCTCGGATACCTATGATCATTCGTTTGGCAGGTGAGCCCAATTAAAGGACAAACCACTAAAATTGTATCTGACAGCCTTACATTGCTATCCTTAGAGCAATGTAGCCTGCATCAATGATAAACAGACTATATTTTCATACAGGATCTCTTAATTATTGAATCCATATGCATTCAGCATATGGCCTGATAACTTTTAGCAGGCTACGTGACATACCTTTAGGTCGACTTTGGTGTTGACAGGCTCTCTTTTGTCTTTCTCACAGCTGTCTGGCTCATAGAGAGGCTCTCCTGGCGCGGGTTGGGGTGTCACAGGCACCTTGACTGCATGATTATTGGCAGTAGAGCCAACACCAAAAAAGTCCAGAATAACCACCCAGGTCTGTAGCGTGATCAAGACGTCCAGGCAGTTAAAGTCAACGTCCACACTTCGGCCTACGCTCCCATAACGCGTTCTGAACTCTGGATGGTTCTGGTCAACCAGCTGTACACTGATATGGACTAATGACTCATCAAAATCTGGTGGTGGGTTAGGAGAGGGTGTGTGGTGGTTCGGAGAAGGAGGAGGAGTGCAGGGACAGTCCGGGCCCCTCTTGGATTTGCGACTGCTAGATGAAGGGTTGCTGGGATGCCTCTGGTACAGCTGGAAGACATTCTGAGCCTCCTCCATGTGAGCGGGCAGTGACCGAGGCATGACTGGGTACAGAGCATTAGATGCTGACGGACAGCTTTGAGAAAGGTACTCCTTTGGACTAAAGGTGGAAGGTTTGGGAGCTCCACGCGACACCATCAAATGTTTGTACTTGGACTCGGGATTCTGCTCCAAAAGGTCTTCCATGAGCAGGGAACGAAGAGCCAGCTGGATTTCCAGTAAATGAGGGTGATCCTTGGTAAAGTCTCCCTCCAAATCTTGGAAGCGCAAACTGACTAAGTCCTGGGACCCCTGTGTTAGATCAGCACTGAGATGAACCTGCAATTCTGCCACATGTAAGGTGACTTTTAGCTGAGTGAACGAGGAAGAGTCAATTGTATGTTTGTTTGACTGTAGAGGCAACGGAGATGAAAGTGACATGTGAGAGAAGCTGAAGTGAGGAGGGTCCCTTGCAAACATTCCTCCCTGGGGGTCGGGAAAGCGGTGAGGTTTGGTGCAGGAAGGTGTTGGTGGTGGGGGTGTGGGCGGCTGGCTCGGTGTAACATGTTGCTCTTCAGTCAGAGACAAATTGTCCAGTGTCTGGAGGACTTGTTCATACACAGGCTTGCACAGGAACACCTGTCACCAGAATGAAATGTTAAAGCAATTAATAAGCCAGCAGTAAGACTTGCACAGCCATCGCATGTTATATCCGACTTCATCTCAAGCAGAAGATGGTGCAGCTGTGTTGGAATAAAGTATTCTCAAAAGGGAAAGGTGAAGCCAGTCAAGCTAGTCTTGGTGTAACCATGTGATGTTGTGATAAGCCAAAATTATTAAAGTAATAGAGTCAGTTTAAAATTTGTATCTTTAAAATCTAGAAAAAAAGAGAGGTAGTTACATCTAAACAAAAACTGTGGTTTTTAAATTATTGCTTTTAATTACAAAAGTCTTACTTCCTAACTTTTTACAAGTATATTTTAGGAAGATTAATCCAAAATACTCTCCACCTTTCCATCTCTGAAAAATATAAATGATGCAGATGTGCCACAAACTGCAGTTGCACGAGTGGCTGGCAGCTGAATTCAATTTTTATCTTAAAATGCACAACTCTACAGCAGCGTGTTATAGCCTACAATAAAAAATGTTTTTTGTCTCTATGTATAGTTTTCTCTATATTAAAAACATGCATGGGCGGTGAATTTTTTAAATCAGTTGTTTGGGGAATCTGGTGTCTACGACAGAGTATTATGGCCACATTAAGAAAAAAAACAAATACAGATCATTTTGAGAATAAAGTTGAAATTCTATTTTAAGAAAAAACTCAAAATGTGGAGATTACAGTTGTTTCTAGGCAAACTTCCATTTTCACTTTAATTTTAAAATGATCAATACTATATTTGTTTCTTATTGTGGTCATAATACTGCTTCATAGATGTCCACAGCTTTTAGCTCAGGTCTCTGAACTAGACCTTTAGACCAACCTTTTCTGTGTTGATGCAACTAATGGAGGAAATCAAGCTATCTGTGTTATTTTTGTAATCTTGTTTATAAATTTAGTTTAAATATAGTTTACACTTCTCACACATTAATATTCAGTAATTGTCAGACTACTGTTGTTTAGAATTTTTCTTTTATAGAAATACAAGTTTTTCCAACTATAAGGAATTCAAAATGTTCTACTTCATGGTTCTTTGTTCAGTATTGATGTGAAGGACACTTTACAGAAACATCTACTGACAGTAGTTTAAAGAAAGAAAGGTCAAGTACAGGTTTGAATTGTTGTAAGGACAGCATTTATGTTAAAAAGTGAAATTGGGCCCAGCTCTGTTGTAATACTGATGTGCAAGCACATCAGTATGTGCTTGCACATCAGTGCAAGCACATACTTAATGTACTATGTGATCTCTAAAGGCAAAAACCACCAGTCTGTGTTTTCTACACTCAACAAAAATATAAACGCAACACCTTTGTTACTGCTCCCATTCCCCATGGGATGGACGTAGAGACCTAAAATTCATTCCAGATACACAATATAACCATCCCTGCAAAACAGTGGTCACAAATCAGTCCAAATGTGTGGTAGTGGGCACATCTGCTATATTGAGATAATCCATCCCACCTCACAGGTGTGCCACATCAGGATGCTGATCTGACATCATGAGTAGTGCACAGGTGTACCTCAGACTGCCCACAACAAAAGGCCACCCTGGAATGTGCAGTTTTTTGCGCTATTGGGGGTCTGGGGACCCAGAACCGGTCAGTATCTGGTGTGACCACCATTTGCCTCATGCAGTGCAACACATCGTCGCATGGAGTCTATCAGATTGTCAATTGTGGCCTGTGGAATGTTGGTCCACTCCACATGCAGTTGAGCGTCCCTGAGACGGTTTCTGACAGTTTGTGCAGAAATTGTTTGGTTGTGCAAACCAATTGTTTCAGCAGCTGTCTGGGTGGCTGGTCTCAAACGATCTTGGAGGTGAACCTGCTGGATGTGGAGGTCCTGGGCTGGTGTGGTTACACGAGGTCTGCGGTTGTGAGGCCGGTTGGATGTGCTGCCATATTCTCTGAAACGCCTGTGGAGACGGCTTATGGTTGAGAAATGAACATTCAATGCACGGGCGACAGATCTGGTTGACATTCCTGCTGTCAGCATGCCAATTGCACGCTCCCTCATTGCTTGTGGCATCTGTGGCATTTTGCTGTGAGACAAAACTGCACATTACAGGGTGGCCTTTTGTTGTGGGCAGTCTGAGGTACACCTGTGCACTACTCATGATGTCAGATCAGCATCCTGATGTGGCACACCTGTGAGGTGGGATGGATTATCTCAATATAGCAGATGTGCCCACTACCACACATTTGGACTGATTTGTGACCACTGTTTGGGAGGGATGGTTATATTGTGTATCTGGAATGAATTTTAGGTCTCTACGTCCATCCCATGGGGAATGGGAGCAGTAACAAAGGTGTTGCGTTTATATTTTTGTTGAGTGTATTTATGTGTTTAGAAGTAACCAGTCCTTCATTCACGAATAGTGACTTATATTCAGAATGCATATATAGTTATGTTATATACCTTAACAGGATTAACAAATTTGCCCTCAATTCTCAGTAGTCCTGTGCTCTTGAAGGATTCCTCTGTGGTGAGGAGAGTAAACTGTGCATCTCCATCAACAGGAACTTTCTCCAGGGTGAACTGTATAGTGGTGTCTTTCAGTATATGGAAAGCTAATGAAAGAAAGAAATTATATGAACATACTTGCATTACCATGGAGAGAATCTGCCATCCGAAATACAACTACCCTAGAAATTTTAAGCGTGCTCACCTTTTCCCCTATTTAAGGATTCAAAGAAGTCATGACGTGTGAACTGTGGTCCATCCTGAGTGTTGCTCCTGTTGCGAGTTGGTGACACGCTGCCAGCATTAACCCCCTTGCCTAGCCTCTTCACAACTAAATTACTCATGTTGAGTGAATAGAGGCAAATGTCCTTCACCAACACCTGCAACCTTTCTTTTTCTGAGTCTTGTCCAGCAACAAAATTCTGGATTGTTATGCTTCCCAGGTGACCAACCAAGAGTTCTGGGTGACCAGGTTTAAGGGGGATGGACACAACTGGTGATTCAATGCTAATGTTGAGGGTCAGTTTTACTAAGAATGTATCTAAAGTGGATTCAGGTTCCTCCATGGGAACGTCCTCTTCATCCTCAAACGGATAGGCCCAGCTCTGACTTAAAGATCGCATTTTCCGTGACGGCGTCTCAAAGAGTGACACCATCCCACTATACTCTGCTGTTTTGTTGG
This sequence comes from Pundamilia nyererei, assembly GCF_000239375.1. Classification (NCBI taxonomy): domain Eukaryota; kingdom Metazoa; phylum Chordata; class Actinopteri; order Cichliformes; family Cichlidae; genus Pundamilia; species Pundamilia nyererei. The sequence goes on from NW_005187570.1 coordinate 1,304,570, forward strand.
CTAAAACTGTTGACACTTTCGTGGCAGCTCTTTTCAACATGGAGCGGAAATTGTCTTCTACTTCATTGGCTGACAGACTGAGTTCCTTCAAGAACTTAGCTGAGTGGTTGTAGTGCAATGATGCCATTTGAAGTTTCAAAGAACACTCTCCTTGGGATTTCTCCATAAGGCGGAAATTCAAAGCTTCTGCAGGAGAACGTTCTCCTGTATCGGGAAGGAATGTTAATCCATCAAGACTTGGGGAGCAGTCTTCAACACTACCGATGCTGACCACAAACTGGCTTCGGCCTCCCTCCTGGGTTAGGTCCACCAGCTGCATGCATCCAAGTGAACCGTTAATGTCCAACCGGCTACCCATGGACACATTGACCTTGGTACCAGTAATGCTGGCAGTGGCAATCTTCAAACCTTTCTTCTCAGTACCTAAAACAGTGCTGGTAGACTCTGTACGGAGGAGAAGCAGGTTGAGGCGATGGATCTCCACAGTCAGTTCTTTGTTCTGGTCATAGGTGGACTGATATATCCCATCTTGTTCCTCACCACAGTCCTGTTCTGTATGTTGTTGTGCTTTATCATGTTGCACTGGTGACGTCCAGGTGCCTTCTTCTTTGGGGAAAGACTTCTGCAGGAACTTGAGCAGTTCTACCATAGTCTCAGGGTTGAGAATGATATCCAGGTTATTGACCTGCATGCTTGTAACCTGAAGGGAGCTTTCCAAATTCATGGAGGGGCAGTCTGAGCTGACAAACTGGTACTCAAGCTTAATCAGGGCTTCTTGGTCTTTGAAAAAGGAACTTAAGGGGGAGAGTCCATCTGAGGGCAGGTGAGAAGACTGCTCAGTATAGCTTTGCTGATGTGGAGGAGAACTGCCATTAGCTGAAACAGGAGACGATGGCTGGCTTTCTCTTAGGCTGCCTGTGGGTATGTCAAAACTGAGATGCTTATGAGAAGCAACAAGGAGGTCAAAGTCTGAGCCGTAAGTTTGTAGGGTGTCCACCAGCAGAAGACCATGGACAGTTAGAGCAACTTCTGCATCATATGGTCGCTTGACAAAATGAGCATTTGTGCCAAACACTTTAAGAACAGATATGTACCGCCCATCACTCTCTACACCAAGCTGCATGTAGTTAATGTTGAATTCAGCTAACAGTAGACGGGATTCCACCAAGACTTCACGTGTATGCTGCTCCAATGTCATCACGCTCTGAGTAAGATTTTTGGCTGAACCCTGCAGCTTCCATGAACTCTCTTCTCTTTGAAATATCTTTTCATGGCGGAGGGTAAGAGGATCAGAAGGTCTGACAGTCTGACTCTTCTCTTGGCCTTTGTTTCCTTCATTTACAGCTGGACTGTTTAGTCTAGCCAGACAACTCCTGAGAGCAGTCATCTTCTCAAGGTTCATATGGATCTTGAGGTCTGGTAGGGTTCCTGACAGCACAGCACCGGGGAGCTGGGGGTCAGATGTGTAGCGCAGTCTCTGCTCAAGCTGCAAGAGCACATTGAATTTCTCCACCACGTGTGTAGGCCCTACCTCACTCTCCTGAAGATGCTTCCAGTTGTCTTTATAGCGACCAACCATTATCTGGAGGTCTTTAAAGGACAAGGAATATTTTTCATAAAGCTTTTGTCTGTAGGCCTGAGTACCTTCCAGAGACCTGAAGCTTGTAAACTCAGGATATTTCACCTGTGCTTTCAAAGGCACATCGAGTTCAGGTGGGGGAGATTCTGGTGGGGTTGCAAGAGGAGTCTGGTACTCATCATCACTTATGTTTTCTCTTTCTGGCTGAGTAGCCACTGAGTTGGACTTATTGTCATCTTGAAAAACAATGGATACAATAGCAGGGGTAAGTCAGATATCACTCTTAACAGTGGGAAAAATAACAAAGACACTGAGGCATATTAGTGAAATGGCTAATTTACCTTGAGAGTTTGTCAGTAGAATCCTGCCTAAATCAACAACAACAAGCATTGGGTCTCCTGACTGGAAGTCATCAGGAAAAATCACCTGGGGTGCAGAGATGTCCAATTTCATTGTCCAGCGCTTACTGTTCTCCTACGAATCAGACATGAGTAAGATTTAATGGTGATTTAACTTTTTCACACCACCATGAGCAACATGAGGCAATTGTTGTTGTGATTTGGCACTATATAAATAAAACTGAATTGACTGAAAAATATAATTGAATTCAGAGTATGTTTCTTACAATGAACTCTCCCACAAGCAGCTGATCGATGGTTTGTCGGATTTCTGCCTTGGTCTGCATTTTCAGCTTGTTGTACTGCCTCCTTGCAGCTTCTGCCACTCTCAGCTCCAGTTCTGACTGATACCCAAAACCTGGGTTTGAAAGACATTTATTTAAACAGTAAACTGTTTTTAAACAGTCTCAATTCAGTCAACTCTGCTTGTAATTGCATATCACATAACCACTCAACACATTTCTGGTCTCAGTGCTTGCAAAACATGCTACAGAGGAAAACCAGCAAGGTATAAAATCCACTTTAAATATACTTACCCGAGGTGTGAATTCTTCCCTTATAAAAGAATTCAATCACTTCTTTTATTGCTTGTGGGTTGTAGATTATGTTCAGTGGACTAGTGTTTACTTCCAGTCTTCTCTCAAACTTGCACCTCACAGGGTTACGCTCGTAAATCATCTCAAACACTGGGCATGAAACGCATTCCACATTGCATCCTGACAGAAACATAACAAACAAAGTGTTCTCAAGTGCGTTATGTTAAAAAAGGAAATAGTCACTCAAATCTGGTAGTATGCAATAAAAGCACAATTCCATTACATAGCAGTGGGTGATAAGTTTCATCACAGCAGGTGTCTTTCTGAAAGTGCTGCAACTAAGTTTAAGAATACAATTCCTCTACTGTTATTTTCTTCACTGCCATGAGCCAACACAGAACAGAACAGCAACCTGAACTCTGCTCTCACATGTAGGCTGATTATCTCAGCTTTACATCTTCACTGCATATGACTACTGTGTAAAGGAGAACAACCCTAGGTTTCTCTCTGCACGGTTGCCATGCTCACAAAAAAATAAGAGCTCTGTTGAACCAATCAATCCTTTAAATCTTAACTAGCAACCTTAAATAGCAACAGCTTTAAGAATTTATCCACAAACAAAATTTTGCTCTTTGGAGAAGAAGTTACTCATAACCATCTCACAGACGACATTCAATTCAGTTCAATTTTATTTATATGGCACCAAATCAAATCAAAACAACAGCCGCCTTGAGGTGCTTAATACTGTAATTTAAAGAGATTAGTTAAATTAATACAACCAAATGCTTTGGTTACAGTGAGAAGGAAAATCTCCCTTTTAACAGGAAGAAACCTCCAGAACCAGCCTCGGGGAGGGGCAGCCATCTACCATGATCGGTTGGGGCAATGAATGACAGGACAAAAACACACTCTGGAAGAGAGCCAGAGATTAATAATAATTAATGCAGAGTGGTGTATAAACACAGTGAGTGAAAAAGGTGAATGAAGAAGAAACACTCAATGCATTGTGGGAATCCCTCAGCATTTCCCTCGGGATAAGTATCATCAATCAATCCATCATCCTAGACCTATTGCAGTGTAACTAAGAGGGGGTTCAGGGTCACTTGATCCAGTTCTAACTATACACTATCAAAGTAGAAGACATATATGATTCAAACCACTATAGCACAGTTCCTGTAATACCTACAGTATGCTCTAATAAGCACAACGATGAATCCACACCCAGAGACCACATTCTGTACTGAAACCTGACTGAAACTCAAATAAACCTTTCCTCTGCAGATGATCGGGAAGGTTGGAGATTGGAATGTAATTAGCTAAGAGAGAAGGGTCAAGTGATGGGTTTTTTAGTAACAGTTTAAATACTGCCAGCTTGAAGATCTTTGGTACATTTGGTACACAGCGGATTAATCGAAATAGGTTGATCATATTTAAGATTGAAACATTAATTAATAGTAGGACTTCTAGGAAGAAGACTGCAAAAGACTGACGAAGTTCATGAAGTCATTACTAGTTAAGGTTAAAGGAATGCTTGGCACAACAGAGCTTTGACCTTTTGTCAACCTGGCTACAGTGCTGAAGAGAAACCTAGGGTTGCTTTTATTTTCTTCAATTAGTGATGAAAAGTAAGACGTTCTACCTTTACAAAGGGCTTTTTTAATAAAAGCAGCAAACTATTTTTCCGGACTATATTATGAGATGGTCTAAATTAATCCACTGGCAGGACACAAATATCGACACACTGAATTTAAAAACTTCCCCCAACCATTTGTGCACAATTTAATACTCACCCACATACAGCATGGCCACAAGCTCAGCGAACCAATTATTTTATTCCGTTTCCATAAAACTTTACTTCATAACTGTAATTGGTCATTAACATTAACACAAAACAAAAATCTTACCAGAAGTAGTGCTGGACTGGCTCGATGACTGGTTAGCTACAACAACAACGTTCCCCTATAACATGTAACAGCAAAATATAATTAACTGTGTGTTTGAGGAACTGCAATCCACTTTTTCAATATTTTTATGTGATGAACTCCCTGCTCTGCCATCACTGCTTACCGTTTTGGGCGACACCAGGACAGGAAAGATGGTGCCCTGAGTGGTCAAGTCTCGAAGGAACAAACTTCCCAGCTTTACAGACAATAAGGAGGACTCTGAGCGAGGGAGAGACTCCACCATCACTTTCACCCCTGTGGAAACAGTTACAGTCATTTGGATTTTAACAGACGTGCACAGGTTTTGAGTTTATTACATTTTCCCATCAGTCTATGGGAAAAACAGCTGTAGGTAGATTAAACTACAGCTAGATTGTGAACATCAGTCACTTGTTGGAACAAAGACTTTGATGGCATCAGTCATGTGACTCTTAACTGGCTGGTTTCTTATGTCTCTAACAGGTCCTTATCTGTAAGGCTAGGACATTAATGTTTTACGTGAGATCATCCATCTCAACTAAAATATTTTAGGGGGACTTGAATTTGTTCACCCAGGGTACCCCCCTCTCTTGATATTCAATGCAGACTGTATTCAACTATGTTTCCATCCTGCATCCTGCAGGTGAATGAAGCCACAAAACAAGTGAACAAACATGTTACAGTTTATCAGAGCTGCTGGGTCCATTTAGGGTTGATTAACTGCCCGAGTGGAAGAAGTTGAAAAATTACCATCATTGAGAGAGTATTAATGGTTCTCTAATAAATCTAACCAAAGCACGGCCTCCTCAATCCAACTCTTCCACACACAGCAGATTAGACGTGCAAATACTCTGGTTTTTCACTTGAGATGCTTGAGTTTAGACATTTAAAAGACACAATTCCTGCTTTGATATACCAGAGAATTCCAGCTGTATGACTCCACTCTCATGTAGCGTGTCTCCGCACTTGTCCTGGTGGAAGAGGGTGACTCCACCTTTCTCCAGTAAGAACTCCAACCGGCCAAACAGATGATCTCGCCTGGTGAAAGTGTTCAAAGTGTGAGAGTCCTCCAAGGGGTCGAACAAGTCTTCTGTTTCTGCTGGAAAAATATTAAACGTTTACATTATTTTAAACAGAAGATTGTTTCACAAGACGTGTGTGCACTACCACAACTAGAGTTTACAAACAGATGAAAAATAGATGTAAAACTGTTCGCAGCTGGCATTTGTCAAAGGTACCACGATCGCCTAGCTCACCAAGAATATTCCAAGAGGATGGACTTTGCAGGAGTTCTTGTGGCCTATCTGGATCCTGGGACTCTCCATACCAGCCCCCCCAGCCTGGGAACCACGATTGTAGGTACTGGATCATTCCTGAACTCCCGCTCTTTGGAACAGATGTTGTAGATGAACACGTCTGGGGCTCACTGCTGGGCTCACGTGCATTCTGACAGAGGTGACACGGAAATAAGATGACTGGAACGTTCACAACGATCAATGACCGTCTGAGGAGTGATGGCTGCATTTCTTGTAGGCTGACTAGTTTAAGGATGGGGGTGATTAATGACAACACAATATCTGAAAGGCATTTACGTAAGGCTGGGAAATGACACAATAATGTGTTTTTTGTTTAAAATGAATAAAACCTGAGAATACCTCTGCGATTACTTCCTGCTTTCGAAACCACTCATGGACAACTTCTCTGAGAAGCTGCAGCTCTTCAAAAGTCTGCTCCTCCTCAACCCGCTCCAGCTCACTCTAGATGAAAAAGTCCAGGGAAATGTTCTCAGAAGAATATAATCTTGAAAGATCAGTACAGTACAAATTAACTGCCTTCCTATCCATGCACTTGGACAGACAACAAGAGTGAATCTAAGAAGGAGAAGAAGTGTTTTAGCTGGAAACAAATCCAACAATTTCACACACTTTTCATGCCATCACTGTTCAGCTAAGCAGGATTGTATACAAAAATATCTTTCTTATCTATAGAAAATGGTACAGATGTGGGCAACAGGAGTATCTGTTAAGGGATCTAGCCATCATTCAAAAATACTCAACACTGTGTACTTTTGGCAGTTTTTATTAGTAATAGATTTTTTCTTTTCATATTAGCAACATGTTATACTGAATGCTTATTATTCATCTCGTCTTTCTCTTACTGAAGTACCTCTTCCTGAGGACTCAGTGGAACTCCTTTGAGTCTTCTGAAGTAGAGGCTGGTGTAGGTTAGGGAGTCCCGGGCGCGCTGCAGGGCAAAGTCCCAACTGCCTCGCCGCCGTTGCTCTTTTATGTCACTCAGGTTGGCTTGGATGGCAAACATCCACCACTGTCGGCAGCTGCATGATTTCAAAGGTTTATTAAACAACAACCCGAGTATTAAAATACAGTACAGCATGTTATCAAGTCTACTGGTAAAGGAAAAAACAGACATTATTTTGACCCGTAGCAGAGCGGGGAGAATGTGACTGAACACTTGGGTTACTGACTGTTCTGAGCAGAGGGGTTACGGTAGCTGAACTCAGGAGAGACTTTAGAGTGTGGAAAACTAATCCGAGGAAATAAAGAGGAAATTCCATGGCCAAATGGTAAATGGCCTGCATTTGTATAGTGCTTTTCTAGTCCCTGAGGACCCCAAAGCGCTTCACACTACATTCAGTCATTCACACACACATTCACACACTGGCGATGGCAAGCTACATTGTAGCCACAGCTGCCCTCGGGGCGCACTGACAGAGGCGAGGCTGCCGGACACTGGCGCCACCGGGCCCTCTGACCACCACCAGTAGGCAAACACGGGGTTAGTATCTTGCCCAAGGATATTTGGCATGCAGCCAGGAGGCAGCCTGGGATCGAACCACTGACCTTCTGATTAGTGGCTGACCTGCTCTGCCACCTGAGCTACAGCCACCCAAATAGTTTCAGGTCTGAGCAGCAGAGCTGAGGAGAGGCAGCTGCAGACTGAGGCGGAGCAGAGTGGATGCTGGATCAGAGGCTGGAAGTTTGGTGATCAGTGTTTGTGTGTCTGCATGTAGCTACGGGCCAGGCAGATACACAGTAAACCACAGGTGGAGAAAAGAACTTGTAGGCATTCGTATGCTGTGGGGGCAAATTTGATTTGAGTGTACACCTTCAAGATATACCTTCAAATCAAGCTATCAAGAATCACAGCTATGTTTTATCATCGAACAAAGTGTCCTTCACCAAAGAAGCAAAACATGAAAGAAAGGGACAACGTGACCAGCATAGGGATAAAGTAATCCGATTACAAAGGTTCATGTTTTCGTCATAAAAAACTAATTTCACCTCCTGATTTCCTATTCGCAAATATCAACTTTTTAAGAGAAAGTAATAGTTTATAACTCAAAAGCTAAAATGTCTTTGTTTACAGTCGCTAGTGTTATGGAGTTCAATCAAGAGAGGTAAGAAAACGGAATTCAGTTGACTGCAGTCTGCAATCTACTGACATCCAGCAGTGAGATCTTCCACACTGTACCTTTAAGTGTGAACTTACTTTCCTGAAATAGGTACTTTTGGTCTCCACTTTCTGTAAAACATCTCCCTTTCCCTGCGATCCAGCTCTTTAAGGAAGGCCATGATCTGCTGGTACTGCACCTAAGAGGCAAGACACACAGACAACAAACATCATCCAAAATTCTAGCCTTGGTCTGTGAAAGCTCTAGATTAGGTTCAGTTCCTAAGGATACAAGGAATGCTTCAATGGAAAATCCATACATCCATTTTCTACTGGTGATCAGGGGTCAGATTGTGGGACAAGTAGCCTGAGCAGAGAAGCCCAGACTTCCCTCACCTAGTCCACCTCTTCCAGCTCATCCAGTGGGACACTGAGACGTACCCAAGCCAGCCAAGAAATGCATTCTCTCCAGTGAGTCCTGGGTCTGCCCTGGGGCCTCCTCCCTGTAGGACACCTAGGAGCCATCTAGTAGGTATCCTAGTCAGACCCCCCCTGAACTACCTCAACTGGCTCATTTCGAGGTGAAGGAGCAGCGGCTCTTGTCTAAGGAAGAACCCAGCTACCCAGAAACTCATTTCTGCCGCTTGTATCCATGATCTCATTGGTCACTACTCATAGCTTGGCGCCACAGGTGAGGAATGCAGATTGACCAGTAGCTCAGCTCTTTTATGCTCAGCTGTTTCCTCACCAGAACAGATCTGTACAGCCCCAATCCATCTGTCAATCTCATGCTTTGCTCTCTCTTCACTAGCGAACAAGACCCCGATACCTCCTTCACCTGGGGTTCTAACTTTTCCTTGATCCTTTTCCAGCTGAGAGCCATGGTTTCAGACTTAAGAGGTGCTGATTCTCATTTCCACCACTTCAAGCTCAGCCTCAAATCACTCCGCTAAAAGCTGGAGGTCACTACCTGGCCATGCCTAGATTTTCTGTATATACAGTGGGGCAAAAAAGTATTTAGTCAGCCACCGATTGTGCAAGTTCCCCCACCTAAAATGATGACAGAGGTCAGTAATTTGCACCAGAGGTA
>NW_005187570.1:1314869-1330954 GCF_000239375.1 Pundamilia nyererei
GTACCTCTGGTGCAAATTACTGACCTCTGTCATCATTTTAAGTGGGGGAACTTGCACAATCGGTGGCTGACTAAATACTTTTTTGCCCCACTGTAAAAACTATGAAAAATCAGTGACAAAGGGTAGCTCTAGATGATCCCCTTAGTTCGAGCACATCCTCTGGTCCCTCTTCTGAAACAGGGGAACCACCTACCCAGTATGCCAATCCAGAGGTATCGCTCAAGACAACGTTGCAGAAACGTGTCAGCCAGGACAGCCCTACAACATCCAGAGCCTTCAGGAACTTTTAGGGCAAATCTTATCCATCCCAGGAGCCCACTGTACAGTTGTTTACCTACATCAGTTATCTCAGCCCCAGTTATGGGCAGACACTGCTTCAATCATACATCCCCACAGCATGACTGTGGGATTATGGAGATCCTCAAATTATTCCTTGGGGATATGAAACCCTCACATATATAATTTTACGAAAACAGTTGTCACTGTTTAAAAAAAGAGGGCATCAGGTTTTCATACAGACCTGTGAAAGGCGTAAAGACATAGACTCCAGCTGAACCTGGCCTTCGATTCGTGGGGTGTGTCGGGACCTCAAAGGCTCCTTGGAGGTGTTTCTTCGGAGCAGCACAGAGGCACACACCGGCTCAAAGATGTACTGATGCTCACGGCTTTGCATACACTGGCTCATAGCATCCTGTTAGTTAGAAAAACAATTAGCCTACTCATATGGGGTATCTCTTTTGAGAAAATTTTACTTTTGATCTATCTTTGTATAATCACAGATCAGAATCCAAGAGGATTTCTAACTGGTGGACTATAAAAAGAGGGGTGGCAAAGTAAAAGAAAATCATGAACCCTTGATCCTCACAGTATAACAATCTGGTGGACCTGTGATGCTGTGGGCATCATCTGGGTCCCTAGAGGACTATGGTCATCAGAATAAACGTCTTTTGAATGTGTTGTAATGCTATGGAAATTATAGTTATTTGATACAACCCAAACACGTTTCATCATCATCAAAACAGCAAAAGAGTGAATGTATTTTGGAAGATTGTTGTTCATTCTATCAGCGTTTTAGTGAACTGAATTTTAAAGACAAGCCATCCAGGTGGTCTTCAGAACTGAGCTGTAATACTCCAGTGATCTGCCACCAAGTTCACCTTATGACTGACCTGGATCTGGTTAATGGGCAGCTTTCCCAGCATTTCACACTCAGTGTCCCAGTAGACACTGAAGTCTTCGATCTCCAACTGCTTTTGTCTGAAGAGCTTCTGGACCTGCAAAAGAAAACCACCACTAACCTCAAATCCAAAGACCAAACCAAGTCCTTAATCAATAAAAGGAGCAGTTTACCCTCTAACCTCTTTTGTAAATGTGATGCACATCTAATATTAACTGACTGATTGACTGATGTCATTTTAGGGCATGTCTCAGGGTTAGCTGACAGATTAACAGACTGATGGCTCTTAATGGAAGTGTTTGATAATGCTTCTAATTTTCCACAGAAAAAAATGAATAGGCACACAGAATCTCTTTTTGTGATACTCTGCTGCTCATCAGTAATACTTAATACTTAAATAGTTAACAGTATTTAGTGCTTTCAAGGGAAATTTTGCATTAATGTAACACAGCATTAAGGAGGATGACTTGTGATTAGGCATCTGCACGTCTAGTTGACTAGCCGACTAATTGTCAGTGTTGTCACTGGTCGGTAACTAGGGGTGGGGGAAAAAATCGATACTGTGTAGTATCATGATATTTTGTTTGCTAATAATGTATCGATACAGGGACAGCAGAAATCGATATTTTGTTACACAAAAGGTTCTTGTGCTCTGACTTCAGAGCATGTTGATCCTTTTTCTGAGCAAGAATCCTGACATTCCTTCACTGTCCAAATGTGTTTAACTTATTTTTGTGTTTAACTAGGCCTGTTGTTTTTGCTAACCCTATCAGACTGAGATCACGGATATACCCGGAAATTAACTTTCTCCAAAAGGTGGGTTAGGAGTTCAATCATTCAGCAGGGTTTCAGAGTAGAGCCACTACTCATCCTGGATCGAAATGAGACACCTAAGGCCGTCACCTCCTGGGTAAGGTGCTTCGGCCAGGTATGGCCTACCGGAAGGAGGTCCAGGGGTAGACCCAGGACAAGATGGAGAGATTACATCTATCAGCCGGCCTGCGAATAGCTCGACGTTTCCCTGGATAAGCTAGAGGAGTTGGCGAGAGAGATGTCTGGGCTTTCCTGCTGCCATGCGGCCCGACTTCAGATAAGCGGAAGAAAATAGTTGGATGATTTATTGATTTATTATTTTAGATTTTAACCTACATTGAAGTGGTTGTCATGAATTTTCAAACCGCATGAATCATAATGCACGGCATAATGCTATTTTCAGTTGCAATTTAATTGATCACATTTTAGTAATACCAAGTGATATCTTTTATAGTAACATGTTGGTTTATTTTAATTGTTTTTCGTCTGCTACTTAACGGTGCAAAACCTCATGTCGTGCATTATCAACATTACGCTGTGTGTAATGTTGCCACCAACATGATTTATTATTAAGAATGTCCTTAATAGTTTAAAATGCCTTTGTTATTAGTTTTTGACATTTTCCATTAAACGGTTCTCAGATGTAACTGAGTATATATAATAATGCAGTAATATCTTAGTGTTTCTTAGTTTCAGACTAGTCACCAGGAACATCCCTGTGTAATGACTGCCCATTTCATGAAAGAGGCTGAGAATGATCAGAACAAGAATAGATGACATATTAATCCACATCAGTTAAACTTTCTAATACAAATATATATGTTTACACTATAAGCTAAAGACCCTACAATAATACAGAGAAAACCCCAACTATGGGGTGATAACCTTCTATGAAAAAGCACTTGGTGACAGTGGGAAGGAGAAACTTCCTTTTATCAGGAAGAAACCTCCACCAGAACCAGGCTCAGACAAAGGCAGCCATCTGTCATGACTGGTTGGGGTGAGTTGGTTATGGTGCTGTAGGAAGATGAGAAGAACGTCTTATGGTAATGTTTTTTTGTTGTTCTTGTTTTCAGACAAACACAGGTAATTTCCTTCTTGTCTTTTCAATTTCCTTAGTTCTCATTCATTGCTACAGCTGCTGTTTGTAACCGCAAAATGTCATGATGGCTGCCAGTCCAAACTGAGAGTAGCAATAGTATGAGATGCAATAAGTTTACAGGTCTGGGCTAAGCTATAAAGTGAAAATGTCAATACATAAATCAGTATGCAATGGAAGAACTTGTTTACAATGATGCACACAGTGTTTTTGAACTGCTTTGATCAGAAAATCTTTATGTAGCAATAACTAGTCTTACAAGAAGAACAGAAAACAAATGGACTACTGTATCATCTGTTCTCATGAATAAAACAAATGATTGGATTTTATGAAATCAACTAACACTTACCAATTCCCTGGAAGGGTTCTGAGCACATATATTTTTGATGCAAACACCAAAGGAAAAGTGCTTCTCTGGGTTGGAAAAGTCATCCTCAAATCGTAGATGCACATTTTGGATCTTCAGCTAGACATATAAAAAAAACATCATTTAGTCACAGTTCAATCTGTAACTCAAGGTCAGACAATGAGAACTACCTTAGTACCAAAGAGTTAAGCTAACTTTTTAATGAAGCAAACCAGCTGTGTCGTTGTTCATAAATGAAGAAATTCAAAGTCTGCAGTAAATGTGACCCTGAGAGAATTGTGCCTGATGTGTGTATTCTGTGTAGTTTGTAACCCATTCATTCACATGTCAGGTGTTCTCAACAGGCCAAAATGACCCTCTGGTCACCGTCTGCTCCTTGTTCAAAAAAGATCACAAGCTGACTGCACACGCATGCACGTTTCTATTTTCAGAGACTTTTCAGGAAGATTTCTTTTAAAAGCTGCTTCATGGAAGAGAGGAGGTTATTTATTTATTTTTAACTGCTGAAGACAAAACCACCGCTGAGATCTACTGTGAGGGCAAAACATAAAATGGACCAAATTCTGTTTATCCGTTGGGCTGTTTGTAATAATTATTTATATTATTATTTGTTTTTGATATAATCTCAACTGGTATCTCATGTCTTACCTCAATATTTTCCACAATTCTGGTGACTAATGAGGCAGTCACAGAGTACCAGTACGACTCTCCTGTCTGTTCACACTCATTCTGAAAGAGCCAAAGACATACGAAAAATACATTAAAGATAACTGTGCTTAGTAGAAAAGCCAGACATCATAAAATCACTGTATGAGATAAAAGCGATTCCTGTGACTTCTGGATGGACAGACGAACAGACAACTTGTCATGTCATGAGCTCGTCTGGATATAAGACAGAAAATAATTTTATCACAATCAAAAATAATAGTTAGGTGAGATAACCTTAAATTGTTTAGGCGAGAACTGATGCAGTGGCCTGCATCTACAATTTACAACGGTGTTTTCACTGTGTGGCAAAGTTCATTAGTAACCAGACAATTAAATGGCAAGACAAACTTATTGTTACATTGTTATTTTTTATTTCCACCATTTCTGGGAAAAAAACAAAACACTTTTGATCTACTTACTTTGAATTTGTCCTCGAGAGCTTTGAGGAGGCGTTTTTTGCGTTCTCTCTCCTCGTCTATGTCCCTCTCCCTATCATACTCCTGCAACTGGGCAGGGCCAACAATCAGGTTGAGCTGGGACATGGAGATGACCCATGGGTCACTGTGAGGCCGGTAGAAAGGGATCTGGAGAGTGATCTTTCCAATGAAGCCTAGTAAAAGAAACAGAACAAGTACTTTTTAAATTCATGTCTGTTAATCATGCATTGCAAGGCTTGAAATGGCTTTTAAACTCCCTACTGAGTAATCACTCAGTAACACAAAAAGAACCTGACACATAAGGCACTGCAGTGCTGTGGAAGTTTATTTTGTTGCACTTTGTTCACCACAGCTTTTCCCCCTATTTGAGAAGGTCCAACGGAAAGCCATGATTGGACGATGGAGACCAGCAATGCTGGTTAGCCTCCCCTGACACCACCGCTGAACCCACTGCTCCAACCATCCCCAGCTGAGCCAGAAACCACAACCCACCAAAGACTCCTTACAGCATTTGTGCTTATTCCACTTGACTGCAGCAACACCTTTCAAAAACAGTTGCAACAAAAATTATTCACACTGTGTTGTACAACCTCTTCTTTTACCAAAATGCTGTAATGCTTTGAAACTGAAGAGAGTAATTGCTGCAGTTTTGAATCCAAAAGGTATCCTTTGTCATATTTTTTGCCGCCACCCTTTAAAGCCTGAATCATGAAATAACTGCAAACTGGAAAAATAGAGACTTAGCGGGGCTGCATTTTGATGCTATGTCATCTTAAATCGGTCATGTGATTTGGATTTGTTGGCGTGTCTGTCGTCCCCAGAGGGTTAAAGGAGCTTCGCAAGTTACTAAGCATCAAGTCTATTCGAACCAGCGTCTACCACGCATTTTCCTCTTATTTTCGTTTGCTATGTGCATTTGTTTACCAATGGAAGTGTTGATCATGGGGTCCTCAGCTTTTATATGATATATCTGAATGTGGCATTGGTGGAGCAGCTGAATAACACCTTGAAGTTCATGCTTTGTAAGTTCATTCACAGGGATGAACGCAATTAGAATCCTGGTTAGACTCTCCCTTTGAGTTACTGTTCGCTCAGAGTGTTGGATCTGGTTAAAAAAAACTGGGAGAAAAGTCCAAGCCCAGCTAAGAACGAAATTCAATACGTTCTGGACCTGAGAGCTGAACTTCACACATTGGTGAGGTTATCTCACGAAAATCCGCTCCAGGCTCAGGAATGTCAGCGCAGACAATTTTCACTCATTGCTCCCTTCATTCAGCTCAAAGTTACTCGCCAAGTGACAATGGCCCTTTGTTGTCATACAGCCAGTAGGGGATGTTCACTATGCAACGGTACGGTTGGATAGTGGGGGTGCCACACAAATATATCACCTCAACCTCCTGAAAGAATGGAGAGAGGCTAAATCACCTCTCTGGTGAGCCTGGTTAAAGAGATCGGTTGGGACTGGAAGTGCCTAATTCACCCATTCCATCCTTGCCTCATTGTGACAACCGTATCACACAGGCCCAGACAGCAGATGTTGCTGCTGGACTGGGCTAGATGGCTTCCCGGCCGGTCAGAAGGTATGTAGCAGGGTACGGTCGGCATAACACCCCACTGTTAGAAAGGCAATGATAGAGAAAAACTTGTTTGACCTAACAGAGAAAGTCCTATCAGACAAATAGGAAAAAATAATTTAATGCAGAGCCAAAGATATCCACTACAGCCTTAAGCATGTTAGGTAAGAATTTATGGTAAACAGTATCAATGACTGATACTGTAGAAAAAAAATCCAGAGCAGTTCCCTGCATCGAAAGCTATCAAAAGATAACTATAGACCTCCAAAAGTTGAGTACTGCTTTTGAAAATCCCACTGAAAAGGGTGAAAAACCTGCCATTTGCATAATAAAGATCTGAACTGACTTTCCAACTTTTTAAAAATAATTTCCTAACAAAGGGCAAATTCAAAATATGGCAACAATTGCCAATAGAGCACGGCATCAGGATTACGTTTCTTTAGTTCTATATGACACTACTTGGATTACAAACACAACACAAAAGGCTTCTGGTACCAAATAAATGTGGAAGGAAATATTGATACAGAGATATATTATATCCACTGCCTCTTTTGATACACTGATGCCCAAAATCAATTGTTTTATGAAAACATGTAGGCACTCTGAAAATATTCTGTAGCCAGTCTGACAAACTACTTGGTTGACTGCTGGTGATTTCACTTAGCAAATAAGTGACTAGTAGTTCTGTGTATTCATACAGATACAGATCTGTTTAAACAAAGTAGTTGTCTCTACACTATGTGCAGATATCAGTGAATGTGTTTCACCTGCTTTGACTTCGAATGGTAAGTCAAACTCTCGAAGGGCATCCTTCCTCAGAGGGAGGTTCTCTAACTCCACCGCACCTGAGGAATAACAACAAACAGATAAACACCATGTTTACTAGGGCTGCTGCACACTCCTTTAAAAGTGTCTGAATTCAGATTGACCTTGACAGTTTTTACACTGTCTTTAAATGATTTTCCAAGCACACTCCCTTTGACCACACACAGTTAACATTGAGCTGCAGATCATTAAAACAGCAGCAGATCAAACCACTATTAGTCCACCGGCATAGCAGAGGTGTGCCAATCTTCATCCCCCTGAAATAAATTTTACATAGAACTAATATTCATAAACTGGTTAAAGTGGAGTGGCAGCCATCTAGTACAACAGACTAGGGTGAGAGGAAAATGGACAAAGACAACAAGAACAAACACAAGCAAATATGAAAGAAGTGAAGTTACTCGCCTGTACAATTTCAGCATGTGTAATTACCTTTCAGAAGAGCAATGGAAAGTTGATCTGTATTTAGGTTGCTAACATATTTTCCTAGGTATGTGTTCAGCACCCAGGCAACAAGGCCCTCCAACATCCTGATGGCTCGGGGGTGATGAGAGCCACCCGCGGTGGGAGAAAATTGTGATGATGAAAGATTGACCCTCTTGATTGCAGGTCTTACGAGGGAGCCGTTAAATGTCTAATAAACATAGCAAACAAATTTCTTTTAACCATTTGCATAATGTTCCTACAAAATTCTAGTAAATTGCTACAAGTCAGATACAGATAGATGACAGCTTAAAGAAATCAAGCTGTAGTGGTTCAGAGATAGCACTTGTACTCTAAAATGAAACATTTTGTCTTAATGGGACTGGTTTCGTGTGGGATTTCAACTACTTGGTCAATAGGGCACACACTGAATTGTACGAGAATGAAAATTGTGTGATTCATATGCTACAACCTTCACAATCATCATACCACTACTATGGGAGATTTTTGCCTGAGGGGTCAGAAAATGCTCTCCAACACCACCATTAAAACATTAAAGTATGGTGTCTGTTGGAGCAATTATGTTTAGCCCTCCTGTAAGATCCAAGGACTGAAGCTACTCTATCAGCATATGGTGGCTGAACACTTTACTAACACAGGTTTTCCATGAAATGCCCTTTAACGTGTCACTTGTGCAGTGCCCCACTAAGAGACCCGAAATTCGTTTCGTAATCACACATATTTATTTATAAGCAACTGCGGTGCGGTTTTGGGGGTGTAGGCTTGCTGTTCTTTAGCCAAATGTAGCAGCCAGGCTGTGATAACCTTCTCTGCAAACTGGTATCCTCACAAATCAGCGGTTTTGCAGCTGGTTTCATCACCGAAATACTCACGGCAGGCACCAGGCTAAAGCTATCCAATCACGTGTCGTTAGAAACGGCTACTATTAATGAAGCAACGACATAGTCATATATATGGGATTAGCGGCAATGTTTTGATTTATCCAGTGTTAGCACAGAAGGACTAACTGGAAATTCCTCAACTGGAAAGTCAGCAGTTAGCTATCATATGCGTGTTACAACAAACATCGGTCAAATGTTACTCTCACGGACAGCAGTGCCACTGACTCACCGCCAAAGACGACAGCTGCCTTATCGATCCATCCTTGAGTTCTTGTCAGTACCAGCCTATTTCCACTGTCAGTGGGTGGCCATGTCATGTCAGAGCACTCAGGACAGGACTTTAGAAACATTTAGCGGGACAGCAACAGCAACCCAAGGTAGTCAAATATGTTCCGGCATTAAGGAAGGGGCACTAGCTAAATAAGGGAAAAAGTGAAACTGAAAGCGGACTTATTGACAAGCGTTATTCGTCAAAAGAGAGCACCCAAGTCGAGATGGCTCTAGTGACGGGTGATAGCAAGGTAGCCAGTATGCTAAATGCTAAATCTAGCATGTTACAGAGCTCACAACCCGCTAATCTAATAAGCAACTGATGGCAACACTGCTGAGCTTCTCAAAATAAAAAAAAACAACAACCTGTAACTGTCGTATTTCAATGCGTTAGAGTTATGTGTCGCTACATTGTAAATAACACACTTCCGAATAATGTCGAACTTCACGTATACTTCCTGTCACATGACAAAAACAATTCTTCTCGTGTGGCGTTGATGAACCACGGGGAAAATGAATGATACTAATATCTCGTCGCAAAACTAATTTCGATAAACAAGTATTTGTTAATGATGTACAGCCAAAAAACAAATCTTCGTACAGCACACTTGTTCCCGTATTTCGTTGATATTAGCTGTCATTTAAAGTGTTGGCGTATAAAAAATGTAAATCCCGTGTGCTGTCATTAACAAAGGAAAGAGACCATAAACACAACACAAGCACTTCCGGTACTAGGTAAGTTGGCAATACTGGAGTAATACCTGAACTTCCGGTTCATATCGTAAGAAAGAAATATGCTTTATGCAACAGTCTGTGTAATCCCGTGTGCAGGAATATAAAAACATAGTTAAACACAAGCATCCGCACATGACGACGTGTTTTCACATACGAAATCGTTTCTACCTCATAACTTCCGTTTATATCTTTCAAAGTAAAAGTCCTCCTGAAGGCAATAAAACAACTTGTACATTAATAATTACACGGAATCAGATAGTACTGATAAAGCACGTGTGAAGAAAAAATAAAACACAAACAAAAAAATAAATAAAGTACACCAACTGATTCATGGAGGGGTTCTGAAGCCTGTACAAGTGATTCTTGTTCGTGGCAGATACTTGAACCACCAGAAGGGACATCCCAGGGTACCTGTCCCTCCTCTACGGAAAATATGTGAGGGCTACCTCGGTGCCCTGGATCCCATCATAGAAGAGTATGAGTTAAAGCAAGCAAAACAGATGGTGGAGACGTTTATGAAAGGAGGAGGTGTTGGAGAGGAACTGCAGAGAAACCTGGTGAGGAAAGCATGCAACACTGACAACTGGGTGAGCTCATTTACTGCCACTAAAAGAGAGATCCAAGTTGCAGTGAGCGGACATAGGGAACTGACTGATAATGAAAGAAAGTATGGAAATTCCAACTCGTGATCATGCTATAGGGAAGGAAGAAGATGGAATTACATAGGTCTGCATAAGGATTGCATATCGTGGATAGACAGGTGGGATACCCCCCGAAATAAATCGCACATCATACTTTATAGATGGCATATAGATTCGGAACTGATAACCATTCTGATTGAAAAGATGAAGTGAATCTTTATTGGCCTTATGAATTCACAATGTTGCATTAAACAGTAAAATGAAACACTGTTGCAGCAAATGTGTTGATATTAATCCAAAAGAGAACTTGTTTTTTGTTAATTGCAAGTGGGGGTTTGAGGGATGCAAGTGAAATTTATATAAGTCTGTTTTTCTGCTCACTGTGCTCCAGGTGCTGCCATCAGTTTCTAATCTGACAGCTGCTCATCAGTGTTAAAACATTTTATGTTTAAATGCATTGGGTTAAAGTTTACTCTGTTTCAAGTCTGACATTGTCCCACAGCCTGATTTGGAAACTAGTTTATCGCCAACAAAGTGTGATACATTTTATTGAGTGAATGCGATTCCCGAGCAGTGGCAAAGGTAGGATTTTGTCTAGAAGTAATCACACATTAATCATTACATTTTTTGTTTATGAGCAGTTTTAGTTTTTAGTCCAATAAAATACCATTCTTTAAGTGAGCTGTGGTACTGCATTCAATGAATTTAAAAATCTTTTAAAAATAACTCTCAGGTGAGAAGTTGTTTTTTGTGCACAACATATTACCAGAGGCTTTGTGCAGATACTTGCAAAGAGCCAAAGTTGTGTTACAAGCATAATGCGGTTGTTTCTGTTCTGGATATAGTATACACTTTGCCATCAAGCTTTTGTGCAATTGAAATAAAAGTAATGTTCATATCTATGCCACTGTCTCCTCTGAGACAAAATAAAATCAGCTGATTGTAGTGCAAGTGGAACCGATTAGTGGACTCGATAGGCAAGCGAGCTAACAATTCCAACAAACTGAACTACTGGGATGAAATGAGTACACCTTTTTCAAAAGACATTTGATTATTTGCTTGAATATTGTAGTGTAGCGAGTCACATTTTCACAGGTTTGACATAGGATTGTTGCTCCTGGCTACTGACCTGGGAAAACACTGTCCTACTTAATGTTAGCTTAATATTTGCTCTATAAACACTACTCATGACCTAGAAAAAAAACTGTCACATGGATTCCATTTGTCACCATTCCTTATCTTTGCATATTCTCCATTGCTCAAAGGGTATTTTCCTTCCTCTTCTTATCCTCCACCACTTGGTTGGTGGTCCACCAACCAGTTGGTTTTATTTATACAGCACCAAATCACAGCAGCAGTAGCCTCATGGCGCTTTATATTGTAAGGTAGACCCTACAACTTATCAATAAAATCATAGCAAAAGATTTAAACCCTGGTTCCGGTCAGTTCCGTACGTTACTGGATGAGGTGGAGAGCACGTACTCTGATCTCCTGCTGTATAACAGAGTCCAGTGGCTTTCCAGAAGAGAGGTGCTGAAACGGTTTGCTGCATGTCTGGGAGAGGTGAAAACTTTCATGAGCAGCAGAGGGCTCACCTTTTTTGAGCTGGAACAGCCAGAGTGGCTGGAAAGCTGCACTTTATGGTGGACATGACAGCAAACCTGAACAAGCTGAATACAACTCTTCAGGGGAGAGGAGGCAACACGTTAGTGTTTGAGCTGACAAACTGACAGTTTTAGCCAGAGATTTACAGAGGGCTCTTTGCTTAGGCTGCTCCCCCCGCGACCCGGCCCCGGATAAAGCGGATGAAGATGGATGGATGAATGGATGGATTTACAGAGGGCCACGATGTCTGTCGATCTTCGAATCCACATACGTATGTGAGCAGCTATTCTCCACCATGAACTATGTTAAAAACAAACACTGCTCACGCCTCACAGACGACAGCTTACAGTCCTGTGAAAAGATGAAAGTGACTTCGTACAGCCCTGATTTGCAGACGCTGTGCGCAGAGGTTCATGAGCAGAAGCCTCATTAGCCAGGTAAAATAAATATTTAGCAAATATTTATTTTTCATAATTCATTTCGAAAGCCCAAAGGTGATAAAGATGAAAGCTCACAATTTTTTTTTGTTTGCTACATGGATAATTTGAGTTCAGCTTTTTAATTCATTTGAAAGACACCTTCAACTCGGTGTGTTTCTTTTTTGTTATTATTTTTTTAAGAGTTCAAAATGTTTAAAATGTGTTCATTACATAAATATAATGTAATTTTCTCTGTAGCACTTCATGGATTTCATAAGCAACACACTATAGTTGTTTATACAAAGTGTAAAGGTAAAAAACAAACAAATAATATATATCGTGTTATCTTCATTTTAGTTGTCAAAAAGTATTTGCAGCTCCCACTGTTTCCTTTTCTGTGGAAACCGGGTCCAAATGGCTCTTTGGGTGTTAAAGGTTGCCAACCACTGCTCTAGGAGGCAGGATCAACTTTTTAAAAATGTGCATACTCCCTAAAGTCCTGTACTTGTTCCAATGTCTCCCTATCTTCCTAAAAAAATCTTGTTTATCAACTTAAATAGCCAGGTATCTCGGTTTGTATGGAACAAAAAACAACCATGAAACGCAAAATTGGCGGCCTATCCCGTCCAAATTTTCTGTTCTGTTATTAGGCAACAAACATTGGCCATTGCTTGTTTGGGGGGATGAATGGCGCTGTTTCCAAATTCAGCTGGCTAGCTCTGGAGGACAGCTCAATTAAAGAAACATCTCTTGCAGCTGTACTGGGATCCAGCATACTGTGAGAACTAGAAATGTTTGGTTTACAAGACCTATGCTCGCAAATGATACAGATGTCTTTTTCTTGTGTGTAAATAAGTAACGCACTACATTACCTTTAAGAAAAATGTTTTGTGTAACATTCTGTGTGATAATGACTTTTTTGAGTGATCAATGTTGGGGTACATTGATCACAACAAAGAGGGGAAATACCTTCAACGTGCACAAACATATGACCACTTAGCACGTAATTAATTTGCATGAATGTAATGTCTTTGATATGCTGCTTAGAGGAGGTGGAGCCAATGACAATTGATAAGGAGTCAGTTATGCTGGAGGTTTCCTCCTGTTAAAAGGGAGTTTTACCTTCCTACTGTCACCAAAGTGACAGTAGGAAGTAGGGGGTCATATGATTGTTGGGTTTTCTTTGTATTCTTGTAGGTCTCGAACTTGGAGCCCAACCCGTCATCCCTATTTGCGCCCCGTATATATTGACGTGGTGAAATATGCGATTTGACCCTTGAAATTATGTTTTTTGTTAGGGAGGATTTGGTTGTTGTTGAGTGCAATGTTAAAATGTTTTTTTTAAAAAGCAAAACATGATTTAATATGAAGGTGATATGAGCAGAGAGTATAAATTATTATTGTTATTTGTAAAGAAAACAATTTTCACGCAGGCAAAACTAATGTGTACACTTATGTCTGCATTTTTATTTTGTTAAATACAAAGCAAAAGTATAGCAGAAGTGCTGCCACGTGTCTGGCCAGAAAGAGAGTACCAATTTGTTTATTTGGTAGTTCAATGGAAGGCTTCAGTTACTTAAGAGCGAGAAAAATCCCCTGTTGTTGGATTTATCTTACAGTATAAAGCGCCTTGAGGCAACTGTTGTTGTAATTTGACGCTATATAAACTACCAGTCAAAAATTTTGACATACCTTCTCAATAAATATTTTTTCTTTATTTTTACTAAATGGTAAATGGACTGTTATAGCACTTTTCTACTCTCCCAGAGCACTCAAAGCGCTTTATACAACATCCCATATTCACCCATTCACACAAGCACTTTCTTCTATGCTTTTCAGTGCTTCCTAGCTAACTAGCTTACCTGGATGATTGAGCGTGCATCAAGACTTCCTAGCTAACACACACACACACACACACACACACACACACACACACACACACACACACACACACACACACACACACACACACACATTCATATTCTGATGGATGCAGCAGAGAGCAACCACTTGGCATGCAAACTGGGGGAACGAGGAATCAAACCACTAACCTTCTGATCAGTAGATGACAGCTACCCCTACCATCTACATTGTAGATACATAATGAAAAAAATCAAATATATGAAGCAAGACATATGGAATTATGTAGCAAAGAATAAATAACAAGAATAAACATAATAAGAATAAATATGTTTTATATCACAGATTCCTTAAAGTAGCCACCCTTTGCTTTGTTGACAGTGCTGCAAACCCTCGGTCTTCTCTCAGTGAGTGTTAGGCTGCCTGGGTCGTTGACCCAGAGTTTTGAGTTTATTATATTATTTATCATTTCTAGTTTTTTGGTTTCTTTGTCAGAGTTGTGTCTTCTGGTTTCTGTTCTGTTCCATAGTTGCTGCCTCCCTGTGTCCAGTCAGAGTCTGTGGCTGTGTCCCAATTCAGATTCTGCACGCTTGAAGTACGCATTTTAAGTGCGATTACGTCACCGCCACGCAACGACGGCTGTCCCAATTCGAAGTGTACTCCAAATGCGCTCGATTTCCCCAAATATCAAGCGTGGTCCGGTGCACGCTTCGTGGTTCCATATATCCCACAATTCATAGCGCGGCGGTGGGTGTGGATAATTTTGCCGTAAGAATACGGCAGAAGGGAGCGGCCGAAGAGTGAACTGTCAAAAGTAAGTACTGAATATGATGTCACTTACTTATGTGCTAATGTTTAATAACGAAGAACATTAAAACATTACAGTTGACCACATGTCGGCAAAGTTGTGTGACATTAGTGATGTTTGTACTTTCAGCATTAACTTGGTTTTAAACCTTAAACCATCTTAACCTTTATAACTTAATCTTACAGAGAATGTGATGATTTTATGGATAATTAAAGTCAGTCATATATCCACAAACACAACAAGCTGAAAGTCTGTGATACTGCTTGGTTTGTAGTCCTGAATATCACGGCACAAGCAGGATTCACTGCACTGTTAATGTTAGCTATGTTATATTGCTGCCTCTGTTCGGTGGTGTCGAGCCAAACGGACTTTAACGTGTGTTTGAACGAGCTGACGGTTCACTCGTTAAGCTGAAAGAAAGATGCTTTAATCACAGGAGTCACACATGTGTCCACTGTACCATCTGGAAACTCTTCTTGTTTCGTAATAACACAAACACTAAATCCTCCTTCTCTTGTGCTGTTTTGTAGCAGTGTATACATCTGAGACTGTCACCTGTCTGTCTGTCCTGCACTCTCTCTGTTTCTTTCTCTCTGATTGTGGAATAAAAGTATGAACATGTATTTATAAGTTACACTTGTGTTTGAATCTTGCAGTTTATCACACATTTGATTTCCATGTGTGACAACTGTTCCCTGTTTGTGAAGGACTGCTAGAAAAGTTTAAAATAACTAATTGTCTGTCCTGAATCAGTCGTATTAGGTAATGTTCAAACAATTTTATCATTCCAGTGTTTTCAGTGTGGGAGAAAATACTCAGGGCCTTCAAGTTAAACACTATGAAAGGCAGAAACAAGTTTAATATTCAGAAACCTAAAGTATGTATCAGCAGCAGAATGGACCTAAAAATAAATGTTTGTTTCAGTTCTATGAAGCTTTGAGTATTTTCGGTTAGTAGTACTGCTGTGTTTGCTGCATCATATTGCGCTAATTGTTTATATGCTTTATATATCCTGAGGTAAGTTGATCTATAGTGTTACATCATATTCTATAAGGATGTTATGTGTTTGTAGACTTTCTGCCCAGTTTGACCCATTTAGCAGAAGTCAGCCTGTTTAAGGCTCTAATATCTATTCTGTATGACTTAAAGCAGTTATGACATGGTATGATTTTCTCACCCAATAAAGGAATATTTCATATATCAGTTTACTCTTCATTCCATCAGAAACAGTTTTCACAGCTCGTACATTTTCCTTTTTACACATATATGTAGGCATTGAGCCAAATGTAATAATTCCAACATATTAAACGAACAATATTTGTCTCTTATGTATAATACATCTGTATATACACTGTCACAGATACTTGTCTTTGAGTGAAGATTTAAGGTGATAGGAAATATAAATAACTGCAACTTGAATCT
>NW_005187570.1:1347733-1349340 GCF_000239375.1 Pundamilia nyererei
CATTCCCTGATTGCTCCCTCTATGTATTTAAGCCCTGTGTTTCAGGTTGTTGGTGTTGTGATCTACCTTTATCTTGCTGTGAGTTCTATTTGCGTAGGTTTACCTTGGAGTCTGTTTTGTTACATTTTTGGAGTTCAGCATTAAAGCTGTATTTAAGTTCATCTTTTGTCTCCGGTTGTCTGCACTTTGGGTCCTTTTCCTGCCTGCACACAGCCGTCAAATAACAGTTAGCTTCATGATGTTGTCACCTGAAATGGTTTCACTTCACAGGTGTGTCTGTCAGGGTTCATTTGTTGCCTTCTTAATGGGGTTGGGACCATCAGTTGTGTTGTGTAGCAGTCAGGTTGGTACACTGCTGACAGCCCTATTTGACAACTGTTAGAATTCATATTATGGCAAGAACCAATCAACTAAGTAAAGAGAAACAACAGTCCATCATTACTTTAAGAACGGAAAGTCAGTCAGTCCAGAAAACTTTGAATGTGAAACTGTCTCACATGAGGACGCCCCAGGAAAGGAAGACCCAGAGTCACCTCTGCTGCTGAGGACACATTCATCCAAGTCACCAGCCTCAGAAATCACAAGTTAACAGCAGCTCAGATTAGAGCCCAGATACATGCCACACAGAGCTCCAGTAGCAGACACAGCTCTAAATGTTCAGAGCAGACTGTGTGAATCAGGCCTTTATGGTCAAATAGCTGCTAAGAAACCACGACTAAGGAAAAGCAACAAGCAGAAGAGATTTGTTTGGGCCAAGAAACACAAGGAATGGATATTAGACCAGTGGAAATCTGTGCTTTGGTCAGATTAGTCCAAATCTGAGATGTTTGGTTCCACTCGTGACCCAGAAAGATGAATGGATGGTCTCTACATGCATGGTTCCCACTGTGAAGCATGGAGGAGGAGGTGTGATTGTGTGGGGGGCTTTGCTGGTGACACTGTTGTGGATTTTCAAAAATCAATCCAATCTGGTTTGCATTTAGTTGGACCATCATTTATTTTTCAACAGGACGATGACCCCAAACACACCTCCAAGCTGTGGAAGGGTTGTTTGACCAAGAAGGAGAGTGATGGAGTGCTGACCAGATGGTCTGGCCTCCACAGTCACCTGACCTAAACCAAGTGGAGATGGCTTGGGATGAGATGGAGCGCAGAGTGAAGGGAAAGCGGCTCAGCACCTCCTTCAAGACTGTTGGAAAACCATTTCAGGTGACGACCTCATGGAGAGAATGCCAAGAATGTGTAAAGCAGTAATCAAAGTAAAGGGTGGCTGTTTTTAAGAATCTAAAATATAAAACATGTTTTGAGTTATTTCACACTTTTGTGTTTACTACATAATTTAATGTGTTTATTCATAAGTTTGATGCCTTTAATAACAATCTGCAAAACAAACAGTCATGAAAATAAAGAAAAAATATTAAATGAGGTGTGTCCACACTTTTGACTGGTAATGTAAATAAAACTGAATTCAATTCAATTTTATTTATATAGCGCCAAATCACAACAAAAGTCGCCTCAAGGCGCTTCATAGATACAGAGAAAAACCCAACAATCATATGACCCCCTATGAGCAAGCACTTTGGCGACAGTGGGAAGGAAAAACTCCC
>NW_005187570.1:1350967-1354422 GCF_000239375.1 Pundamilia nyererei
GTAACAGGAGGAGAGAAGCTGCAGAGAGGCGTGTAAGACTGCAACTGAAGCTGAATTGAATTGACTTGGATGAGCAGTGTCAGAGCCCTACAAAATGACCTTCAGCAGGCCATTGATGTAAATGTCTCTGACCAAATAGTCAGAAACAGACTTCATCAAGGTTGCCTGAGGGCTCGATGTCCTCCACCGGGCTTTGTGTTCGCTGCCTGGCACAACCTATTGTCAGAACCTATCATGGTGCAGTGGGTCCTTGGCTCCTGCTGGTGCATGACAATGCCCGTCTTCACATGGCAAAAGTATGCAGGCAGGTCCTGGAGTATTAAGGAAGTGATACCATTGAGTCACCCTCATGCTTACCTGACCTAAATCCAGTAGAACACCTCTGGGACATTATGTTTTGGTCCATTTGCTGCACCCAGGCCACGCCTCAGATTTTCCAGGAGCTCAGCGATACTCTGGTTCAGGTCTGGGGGAGATCGTCTCACATTAGAAAGAAAGAGAGTGTACTTTATTGATCCCCGTGGAGAAATTCCTCTCTGCATTTAACCCAATCACTCAGTGAAGCGGTGGGCAGCCATTGGACGTCCGGGGAGCAGTGTGCAAGTACGGTACCTTGCTCAGGGGTACCTCAGGGTAGCTGTTCAGGGGAATCGAACCCCCGACCTTTCGATCATGGGGCCACCACTCTACCTACTGAGCTATCCCTGCCCACATTAGGAGCATGCCCCGACATTGGCAGGCATGTATACCAGCACATGGGGTCTGCACAAACTACTGAGTACTATTTTGAGTTGCTGCAGTTAAATTTTGGCCAAAATAAATAGCCTTCCACATCATTTTTTCCACTTTCACACAATTTTCAGCGCATCTCTTAATTCAGCCCTCTGTAGGTTGATCATTTTCATTTCCATCAAACGATGTGGCATCCTTTTGTATCTAACATATTACCCAGTCAGTGAAATTAATGATATATATTTTAGACATTTTTCCCATTGAGATCTGATGTGCCATTCTTGCAACAAGCATGTATACTACGATTTTGAACCTCACCCTAAACCCTACACAACAAATGCAAAACTCTACCGTCCTGTGGCTCATATTAAGTCCTATTAAGAAATAAGCATTACTTAGTTTAATGCTTATTTCTGTCTTCGGTCTTTTCTTAACTACTTTTAATCATTTTTAAAAATTTTCACTGTTTTATCCTGTATTTTTCTTTTATGCTTTTATATGCATTTCTTTTGCTACTGTGTTTTAATGCCATTTAACATGCTACCATGTTGGTACTTCATCCGCCCTGTTACTTCATCTTACTCTGTTGTATGTTAAGCACTTTGGTACACCACTGGTTTTTAAATGTGCTATATAAATAAAGTTTTTTTTTGTTGTTGTTGTTATGAAAGTCTTGTTTGTTTGTTTCTGAGAACCTTTTGTTTGCTATTTTGGCTGTGCGCACCGTGACATTATCTACCTGAAAAGGGTCTAAAGCTGTGCTTAAGGCTGATCCTGTTGGAAACAGGGGAGTCACTTTTATGTCAGGCTCTGATTTCCCCTAAACTGGGAGTTAGGACTTTGTAGCCACTAACATCTTGCATGTATTTAAAGATTTGCGTAGACATTTACAAGTCTGATTACAGAACTTGTAAATGTTCTGTAATCAGAACATTTACTCTGTGTATATAGATCTGTGTATATAGATCTCTCAGATCTATATACACAGAGAGAGATTGAGAAACACAGACACAATACAGCTCCATAATAGAAGGCTTTTATTACCTGAGAGTCCACATAGATAAACAGCTGATATGTAGGCTTATCACAACACCTGCTGTTGTTAAAAACACCCAGCAGTACCTGTATGGCCTAAAGGACTGCCATCCTTTCCACTGAGAGCCTTCCGAAAGGTTGCTTTACCACCTGGTGCGAAAACTGCACAAGAAAGGACTGTATGACTGTTAAAAGATTGGTGTGCATGGGTCAGCACCTTAGTGGTTTTAAGCTACCCTGCCTACATAAACTAAACTCACAGTGGTGATTCAGACAGGTCCTGATAGTTTGCACAATACCCACTGAATTCACACAACAGCCTTTTATCATTGATGCCCTTTGGTTTAATAGGAATTCACAATTGACACTCCAGCTGACGAGCCAAAAGAACTACAAAAAAAAATCGTAGGTTTTTTGGCTACGAAAAACCTACCAACTGTACACTGCTGTCTACTGCTTTACATATTTTCCTTTGATTGACATTGTTTCATTTTTTTCATTAAAATAATAAACTAGTATTATTTATTTATTCATTTTAAACAATTTTAAATACACACACCTTACTCTCGTTCTCTTTTCTTTTCTTACTTCAATTTATAGTCATTGATTCACCATAATTCCAGTGTTTTTCATTGCAAACATCCCCATCTATAAGTACTTCAGTTTTAATAAGAAGAATGACATTGGCTCTTCTGTTCCTAGTAAAAATAAATTTGGTAATCATCTGCTAAAGGTTTTTCTGTTCCTGTGTTTTCATGGCAGTATTATTTAACACAGCATTTTCACCTTCTCCAGTTTGCTCTCATTTTTGTTGAGCTTTCTTATTGGATACTGGCATGCTCCTAATAATCCATTTCCCCTTCTTCTGTGACCATCAGTCATTTCCTTCTCCCTCATCTCCTTTACTGATTTTGCTAAGACGCTGGAAACAGTGGACTGTGGAAGCAAGAAAAAAGCTGGCCATGATGGCAGCCACAGAAACACAGATGCCAGAAAAGATGACAATGAGGTAGTCAGCGAGGGTGAGAATCCTATGGCACGGTCTGAAACTGTCTTCAGAAAGTAAACTCAGTGGTACCCGACGTCCATCCAGAGGCAGGGTGCAATCTATCCCTTCCAAACCTGAAAAAAAAAAAACCAAAACAAGTCAACCAGCTGACAGACAGACACTGAATTTTCTCAAAGTCAGCCAACAGCAGCTTGCCTTAACTATAAGGCTAAGTGGGTGTACAGACCAATGATGGTATTAAACCACGCCCACAATGTTGTACATGACCTAACACCTGAAATAGCTGACTGGTTATTTTAAAAGATATGTATGAAGTAATTGCATTCATGATTCACTTTAGTTTTATCAATATAGTGACAATTCACCAAATTTATCTCAGGACAATTTTGGAGGTCAATAAATGTTTAGTGTATGTTATTATATCATTATGTGATATTATATGAATTTTTCAGTTATTTAAGGGGTTCAACCAGACTATTGCATTAACTGTTTGGGAATTACAGCCATTTTTATACACAGTCCCCTATTTGCAGACCCTCAAAATTTTAAACATTAAGAGATGGTTTAGGTGACCCACTGAATTGGGGTGGAGAGTTTACTATTCTGCCATTGTGCTAGGTCTACACACTTTTTAGCATCACAAGGGCTGTCAAAAAGAAAGAAGGAATGGGCTAGTGCT
>NW_005187570.1:1384612-1393067 GCF_000239375.1 Pundamilia nyererei
TTGTCTGAGGTTCGCTTTGTTAAAGTCTCCTGCTACAATGAGGGCTGCGCCCGGGTCCTTGTTTTGAAGCGAGCTCAGCACATCATGTAATTCGGACAAAGCCATACCCGTGTCCGCTTGGGGTGGGATGTAGACCGCCGTGGCGATGACCGAGGTGAACTCAAGGGGCAGATAGAAAGGGCGGCACTTAATGCTCAGGAACTCCAGATGTGGCGAGCAGCCGCTGGAGAGAGTAGAAATGCTCCTGGCATCACACCACTTTCTGTTTACCATGAAACACACTTCTCCACCTTTGGTTTTGTTCGACTCTGCCGTTCTGTCCGCGCGGAGCACAAAGAATGAATCCGACGGAGTTACGGCCTGATCCGGCACGGTGGGGGCCAGCCATGTCTCCGTGAAGCACAGAATGTTGCAGTCCCTCATGTCACGTTGGAAGGTGACCCTTGCTCTTAGGTCATTGAGCTTGTTCTCCATGGATTGTAAATTGGCCAGTAGGATACTGGGCAGTGGTGCGCGATGCACCTGCTGTCTCAATCTGTTCCTAATACCAGCGCGTTTCCCCCGGCGCTTCTTTGTTCTGCGCCTCGGATGAGCGGCCCGTCCTTTGTTGTTCTCCGCGCCGCGTAGAATCTCTGGCGGCCAGGAAGGGTCGGGTTTAAAAGTGTCCAAGATTAGATGTGCAACCTTGGCACCGATGTTTACAAGTGATCCGCTGTTGTAAACTATAAGACTAGAGGATTTTGGGATGTAAACCAGAGCAAAAAATAGGTAAAAAACAAGAAAAGTAGATAGTCAGAGCGGAGCGGTCAGGAAGGCGTCTGGACGTGGCTGCGCCATCAAATAATCAATCAAATAAATTAGCATGACTTCTTTTTTTAATGTCATCAGTTCAGATGTCAGTTTGATCACAGCATTGCTCTGTGGTGTCAAATTCATGTTCAAACATTATCACTTACAGAGTAAGTAAGTAATGTCTTGCATCAGGTAGATGCATCTACCTGACGTTTTCTTCCGCTTCTAATTGATCTTCCTCCAACATCTTCAAAGCAAAGATGGCAGCCAGGGAGGAAATCTATACTGGACAGCAGACAGAGAGAGAAAAAACTTCCTCTTAATATCATATAATCACACATATCATTTCATATATTGTTTGTTTTGTCAGACATGTAAGATTCATAGCAAAATTGTCTGATTGAATGTTCACTGATATCTG
The DNA here is from genome assembly GCF_000239375.1 of Pundamilia nyererei. Classification (NCBI taxonomy): domain Eukaryota; kingdom Metazoa; phylum Chordata; class Actinopteri; order Cichliformes; family Cichlidae; genus Pundamilia; species Pundamilia nyererei. The sequence continues at coordinate 1,385,826 of NW_005187570.1, forward strand.
GCTGATTTCTTGTTACATTTTAAAACACCTTCTGCTGTTTTAGAGTTCTCCTGGATAAAAAAAGAAATCTGGCACTTCTCACCTAGCCTCCAATCAAAAGAAAACTGTAATTTAAAAATAGCTGTACCCAGATTTTTTTTTGGTGGGGATTTAATTAACTCCCACAACAGGAAAATACACATGTGAGGTAACTCAGATTCATTGCTCTAACCGTAAGAAGATTATTATAGATTTTCATCATCCTTTTTCCTTCTGACTCTGCATGTGCACATGACTTTAACACAGAGTGTTAACACTTCATAGTTAGCTCATAATTTATATTTTAGCGATGCAAAAACAGACTCAGTGCTAAAAGCAAAGAACCCCCCCCCCCCCCCCTCCGAATAACTGAGACTGGTGCTGTTGTAGTGGATTCCAGTGATTCCAGATGTTCACAAAACATTAAAAAAACACACGTGACTGATGCAAAGTTTAAACTGTATTTACCTTATTTTCCCGAGGCAGTGTGCAAAGATGAAACAGGCCCTGAATAAGATCAACACAGATCAGCACAGATGTATAATATCATTAATAAATATATTATTCTGTATTATTCTTAGTCTGAAAGAAAGTGGTGACATTTATATGGTCTAGGGCTTATTTTCAGATCAAGATCAAGATCGTCCCTGATTAGTTAACTGTTTTTAATATTATTTAACAGGAGATGTGTGTAGGGACCGAGAGGGGGATTCGATAAAAAGAAACCAAAAACTGGATCATGCATGAACTCAAGTTGAGGTAAATATGAGTTGGTGAATTAAAGACAAAATAAATAAATAATGCAGTGTCATGATCATAACTCCATCAAATTGGTCTTGAAAGATAAGAACATATCTCACAGTGTGATGAAACATTCAGAGGATGACGCTGCTGTTACAAATTTCTTATTGTTGCCCTTTAATGTGCTGATAAATCAGAGAGGAAAAAGGGCCAATTCAGAATTTTCTGGAGTATTTTGACCTTTTCTTAAGAATGGTAGAAGCTGCCTGTAAATGCATGGCTATGTTTGAAAAGGAACTGTTAACAGCTCAATCAGGATAATTTTATGGCCAACAAATTATCAACTGTCACCCAAAATGGTGGCTCAAACTCTGAGATAACAAATCAACTTATGATACTCACTTTAATGTAATGGATGTGCTCAGATGTGGAGAACAGAAAAGGCAGAGTTAGCTTAACTTTACCGGCAGTTTCTACTGGAATCGGGGGGGAAATTCCTTCACGTGTTCAGCCCTGGAGTAACAGCTAGCGGGACAGATAACTTTATCACCGCAACTGCCACACCAAAATAAACCACTCAGGGGCTTTTTAAACGTTTAACCTCTTAATATATGTTCACTGAAATGGTAACTTCATGAATGAAGTATATTTGACACAAAAGTGTACAGTACTTACCTCTTTAGAGAAGTGCTGCTGCCCAATCCACTGCTTAAGGAAAAAAGAAAAAAAGAGAATAGCAGGCACGCAGGTGTACCCTCTCCGTAGGTGGACTGGATCCTGTCCAGATGCCAGAAAGTGGGGCGGATCTGCTGACCTGAGGGCAGATCCATCCCAGAATATGATGCTATCTGGGTTTATTTTCTTGCTTTATTCTTTTTCTTGTGCTTATGAGTTCTATCTTCTAGTGCTTTTTATAGACTCCTTATTGTTTTTTGTGTTTCATGCCCTCAGTTCTCAGTTACAGATAACCTTGGGTTCCTTTTGTTTTTGATGTTTGTTAAGTCCTACGTTTGTTAAGTTACTTCCTGTTTTATTTTGGTGGTTGTTTGTCGCTTCTGCTTTGATAGTTTTTGTTCATCTATCTTGTTTTCTTTGCTTCACTGCAGCTGTTTCTTCGCCCAATTTTTCCTAATGCCTCTAATCAATTTATTCTCTTTGATGTGACAGCTGTTATCCTTCCACTGAGTTCCTTTTATCATCTCCAGCTTGTCTTCCATTTATATTTATATACTTCACTTTATCCTGCCTTTCTGTGGACTTCTATTACACCTGAAAAAACCCTTTCAATAAGTACCGTGCCTCAGTGTCTGCACTTGGGTTTTCATTCCACAACACATGATATCTGTGCTGATATGCGTGTTTAATTTTGTCCTCATTTGGCAATCAGTCATCATTTGGCCAAATGTTTTTACTTTGGTCTCATCTGTCCAAGATAGATTTAGTGTTTTAGAAGTCTTGTGGTTTATTCAGGTGCAACTCCTGTGATGAATGTGATATTGTGTTAACACCAGACCAACAAAATCCCAAAACTTCAGCTTTTCATAGAGGGGCATAGAATCTGGCTGCTTCTAATGTTTTAATTCTGATGTAAGTAGCAAGTGTGTGTTTTATTTTCACATGATGGTATGTTAATGTGAAAGTACTGGACTAGTGTGATGCATCAAGAGAAGAAAGACATGATGACCTAACATGTAAACTCATGTTTTAGGTTCTTTCCCTTTACACACTAGTAAAACCTAGTGATTTTCTAGCCTAGTGCATCAAAAGAAACAAGAAGTGCACAGACAGTAGTTCAGGGCAGAGGTTTCAAGGGTCAAGATAAGAGGAGACAGGACCTCCGCCACTTGTTTCTAGCAAATTAAGAGGGGCACCCTGCTGGGGACACAGGGCAAATTTGGAATACAAAGAATGTCAAATCACTAAAGCAAAAAGCTAGCACTTTTCTAAGTTAAATTCAAAAGAAAAGAAATAAGGGAACAAAGCAACAATTAAAAATAGATCTTGGCAAGTTGTGTATATTACAGCTGAAGTTACAGTTGTGATAATAATGTCAACGTAGCAAGAGAAAATAAAGACAACATTCATTATTATTATCATTATCAATTACTGAAAAATCTAAAAAAAAAAGAGTGTGACAGGGAGGAAGAAAAGATAAAACAGAAAACTCACTCATATTTCAGATGTTAGAACAACAACAGTAACAGTTGTGTTTTTGTTACGCTTTCTGCTGCCACGTAGGAATAGCTGACTCATATTGATTACTGTACTGGATATCAGTAGGTGCTTGAGGAAGTAGGAATTGGTAGTATGTATGTGTGTGTCTTATAATCATTAAAATATAATTCATGGAAATAATTACATTTCTCAGATGCTCATTCACACTTAGCTAACATCTTACCTGTTGGGAGCTTATGCTGATTATTTGTCAGCCATACAAACAATTTGGCAAAGTGGCAGTTGCAAAGCCAGGGGTTGCCCTCCAAACGCACCATGTTAAGGGAGGGCAAAAGTTCCAGGACCCTGACATCCAGCCCTGTGAGACCATTCCTCTCCAGCTCCAATTCCCTCAAAGACGTCAACCCTGTAAAAACATCTCTGCTTACCATAGTTAGATAGGGATTGTCCCCTAGTCGTAGTTTAATCAGACTCCTTGATTCCCCAAATGTTCCTGAGGGGATTTCAGTCAGGTTATTGTTTCCCAAGTCCAAGAAGACTAATCTTGAAAAAGTGCTCAAGGTCCCTGGCTCCAGCTGGGAAAGGGAGTTATTCCTTAGGTCCAAATACACCAGATCTGTGTAAAGGACCAGGAAGTCAGAAGGGATCCATGGAATCCAGTTGTTGGATAGTAGGAGACGGCGAACGTCCAGAGGAATGGAATCTGGTACTCCAGTTAGACCTTGGCCAGAGCAGTTCACAGTGTGGTGGTCTGGACACAAACAGCTGGTTGGACAATTCTGGCCTTGTTTAAGCAAGGTGGAAAACAACAAGGCAAGGAAAGGCTTCAACCAGTTAATACATAGTAACATTGTCAAGGGGGTCTCAGCATTAATCATGAAACAGAGGGGTCAAAGGGTAGGTTAAAATGCAGGTCAGACAGACAGGTCAGACAGACAGATAAACAGGTTACGAGCACAGAGGAGGAAGGGGAAGAAAAGGTTAAACACTGTTGGTTAAGCTAGCATCCGTTCGTGCTTTGCAGTGTGAATTGAGAAAAAAAAAAGTCGAAAAGCCATGGAGTAGAAAAGGTATGCTGTATTCCAAGAGACCATGTAGTAAGCAGGCAGGATCAAGCAGGAGGCTGCTGGCTTTGAGGGAAGAGAGGGGAGGAGCAAAAGAGAGAGCATGCAAGAGAATCGGGAGGAGGGGGGATGTGAAAAGGGAACAGATTAACACAGTGGTAAATGGAAGCTAGCAAACCAGAAGCGATCAGGGTGGGGCTTGTAGGGGTGACATCTGACAGGGATCGTTTTGTGTGTATAAATCTGTGTATATTTAGACTACTGAGGACAGGCCTATATGCTTTCTCAATGCTTTTCAGGTAAAACAGCTGTCCGTGTCATCATTTGGGTCATTTGAAAAGAATACTAGTGTGAATTCCCACTGAAAACCAACAAAAATCCTTTTTTCCAGACTGGCAGGCTCCAAGTGAAGATGGCATCATGAGCTGTGACTCATGTCTGAGGCTTTAGCATATGTTCAGCCAACATCAACATCCCACATACTCATATGTACCGAAATCAGGACATTTCAGCATCCCCTCTTTGGGAATCACAGTCAAACCATCCCCCGTGTTCTTTTGCTTTATGTGTAAATACTCAGCATTATGGTAGGGATTTTTGATTTAAAAAGTAAAAGAAACCTGCCAGTGGGTGTTCCTTAACAGTTATTGCATCAGTTTTTTGCATCAGTTTCTATGTAATAAAATTAAGAAATAGACTAATACAAACACAAAATTACATAACAAAATAAATATTTAATTATACATTATAATAAAAATAAATTATAATTATAAATTATAATTATTATGAAATACCATGCTTAACATAGAGGGACGGGAAATGCCATATTCTTCAATGACCACGTATTCTCAGTCCAACAGAGGGCTCTTTTCATTTACAGAAGGCAGAGAGGATGCCAATTCATTTGAACTAACATGCACTAAACAAGCTTATTCTGAAATGGCACTCCACCAGTTTCTCAGTGGTTTCAGTTTGCTGATGGTAACTCACAGAAGTAGTTAAAAAAACATTATGTTAACCAGGGTTTCTCATTCAGTCATTTCTTACTGTGTTACCATGGTAAATGCTGGTTTCTGTGACCAGTGTTTTGTTATTCTTTCTGGTTCCCCAGTCAGTCATGTCTCCATGTTTTTTCTTTTTGTCTGTGTCAGGTTTGTATGGCACTATCCAAAAGCTCAATGAAATTATATGATCTATCTATCTACCTACCTATCTAGGTAGCTAGCTTTTCCAGTCCCGGGTTGCTGCTCGTGCGGTCGACCGGCCATTCAGCTGAGCAGTTTTGCGGTCTTTTTCTAACTTTAATGCTCTTTTCGTTGTTGTATTTCGCCGTCTATTCTGTATATTTGGATTCTCTTCCTTTTCCTCATTTTTGTGATTTCTTGGACTTGTTTTCGACACTCGACATGACCCCAAGGCTCACCTACACCAGGGACTCCCTCATCCAGCTGCGGCCGCAGCTGCAGCCTGGCCTCCGGCTTTTCCGCTCCGCTTCCACGGACTACTTTCCCAAAGAAATACTCCGTGGACACGGAAATCAAAAAACTCACAATAACAAGGTAACCGGGAGGGGATTAAAGAAGAGTGGGGTGAGAGCCAGACTAAAGATGGAGACACAAAAACAACGAGTGCTTCCGTCCATTATCCTTGCTAATGTACGGTCTCTCCGCTCCAAGCTGGACGAGCTGCAAGCCTGCGTCAACCACCTGCATGAGTACAGAACTGCCTCCGTTCTGGCATTCACGGAATCGTGGTTAAACAACAGCGACGATGACAGCATGCTGCACATTGATGGCTTTTCACCACCACTTCATATGGACAGAGACCGCAAATGCACTGGGAAGCAACATGGCGCCGGCGTGTATCTGTATGTAAACAACAGCTGGTGTTCTACAGTCACTGTGAGGGAGAAGCTGTGCACTACAAACATCGACCTTCTGGCTGTTTCCCTGCACCCCTACTATCTCCCCAGAGAATTCCCACAGCTTTTCATCATCTTGGTGTACAACCCACCCCAGAGCTGATGCAGCTAAGGCCACAGACTGCTTCACCAACGCTCTGTACAAACTGGAACAATTATCACCGGACTCCCCCCAAGTTCATCTTGGGTGATTTCAACCACTGTTCCCCTGACAAGTCGCTTAAAGGATACCAACAGTATGTTACATGCAGCACACGTCAGTGGAAGACTCTGGATAAATGCTATGGCTCTGTACAAGATGCATTTAAAGCCCTACCCCTCCCCCCTCTCAGCTCAGCAGACCACCACACCATCCTGCCTGCCCCTGCTTACATCCCAGTCATCAACAGGATTAAAAAGGTCACCAAAAACATCGAGCAGTGGACAGAGGAAAGTATCCTCACCCTACAAGGATGTTTCGAAGCCACTGACTGAGACAGCCTTCTTTCTCCGTCTGATGAGTACAAATACCTGGGAACCATCTTTGACAACCTCCTGAAACTCTCTGCCAACACAGAGGAGATTCTCAGGAGGTGCCGCCAACAGCTATACCTCCTTAGGAAACTCAACTCCTTTGGAGTCAGCACACTCATCATGATGACTTTTTACTATGCCTTCCTGGAAAGCATCATGACCTTCTCCATCACCTGCTGGTTCCACTCACTCAGCCTTCAGAACAAGAACAGACTGCACACTGCATCAGTGTGCTCTAAAATCATTGGCCTGCCTGTCAGAACTCTGGCACAGGTTTTCAGCCAACAGGCCCTTAGACAGGCAGCCAAAATCATCAACGACCCCTCTCACATTCTTCACCCCGCATTTCAATCACTCTCCTCTGGGCGACGCCTCTGCTGCATTTCCTGTTTGACTGAGAGGAAGAGAGCCACCTTTGTCCCCAAAGCCACTCTGCTTTTTAACTCCAGGCGATAAGACCATTTCCCACACCAGAAACATAAACTACACTCTTCTTATACTACCGACACTTTATTCACTTTTAGTCACTTACAGTTATTTATTCACCTTTCAGTCACTTTAATTTTAAAACTGTATATACTGTATAATCTGTGTATTTATTATTTCCCTCTTATTGCCTGTTCTTATTGTCCTTATCTTCAACGTTATGCTGCTCTGTTGTTTGTTAATTGCCCCTATAGAGGACCTGTAGAGCGCCTTGAAGATGAGGAGCTCTACATGATCTTCTTTCCTTTCTTGATAACCCGCTAGCTGTTCCCCAGCAGACCCCAAGCAGCTGGGGAAAGAGGGCAGCTGGGTGACAGTGAGGAG
>NW_005187570.1:1395767-1396831 GCF_000239375.1 Pundamilia nyererei
AAGAATTAAGAAAGTGGAACCGGCTGTTCAAACCCCCACAAGGATGCCCGCTGGAATTGAAACGATGGGAAGAGGCGTGAGTTTCTCAAAATGGGGGGGTCCTATTTCACTGCAGGGCAACCTGCACGTTACGAATAAATCATTGATTGATTGATTGATTGATTGATTGATTGATTGATTGATTGATTGATTGATTGATTGACATGCTTCCCTTAGGCAGTATCATTAGAAGACATAGCATACATTTTCACTGCTATGCAGATGGCACCCAACTCCATCTGTCCATGAAGCCAGATAACACACACCAATTAGTTAAACTGCAGGAATGTCTTAAAGACATAAAGACCTGGATGGCCACTAACTTTCTGCTTCTTAATTCAGATAAAACTGAGGTTATTGTACTCGGCCCTGAAAATTTTAAGAAATATGGTATCTAACCAGATTCTTACTCTGGATGGCATTACTTTGGCCTCCAGTAACACTGTGAGAAACCTTGGAGTCATTTTTGACCAAGACATGTCCTTCAATGCACATATTAAATAATTAGGACTACTACTAATATCCTGTCTCAGAGTGACGCTGAACAACTAGTTCATATATTTATTACTTCTAGGTTGGACAAGTATAATTCATTATTATCAGGATGTCCTGAAAACTCCCTGAAAAGCCTTCAGTTAATACAAAATGCTGCAGCAAGAGTACTGACAGGGACTAGAAAGAGAGAGCAGATTTCTCCTATATTGGCTTCCCTTCATTGGCTCCCTGTTAAATCCAGAATTCAGAATCCTGCTCTTCACATACAAGGTGTTAAATAATCAGCAGATGGCCCCGCCCCTCCCTTAGCCTGAATCTGCCAGAGGTTTCTTCCTGTTAAGAAATGATCAAATAATAGCAGAGAAATGTGTAGGAAAGGCAGCTTTAAGAACATGTCCTGCTGGAGATGCAGCTCCACAGACATGCATTAGACCTGCCTAATAACACAAACACACATGCAATGAAGATCAGCTTGTTATCTTTCATCAGTGTTAAAATAGTGTGAATTTAACAGACACTTGTTATCAAAT
>NW_005187571.1:0-1730 GCF_000239375.1 Pundamilia nyererei
TGAGTTTTTTGGGTTCATTGAGAACATGGTTGTTGTTCAATAATAAAATTATTCCTCAAAAATACAACTTGCCTAATAATTCTGCACTCCCTGTATAAGCCACACTTAAAATCCTTTAATTTTCTCAAAAATCCAGAGTGTGCCTTATGTATGAATTCTGGTTGTGCTTACGGACCTCCAACCAATTTTGGCGTGCAGAAATCTGTTAAAAAATGTTTTAGTACAACTTTGGTAAGCCGCACTGCTTGATGGATTGTCAGAGCATTACAGCTGCTGTGGTGAGGAACTTCCCGGAGTAATCTGGGTCCAAAACTCCGTCCCATTCAGGTCCCAAAGTCAAACGAACACAGAGTTAAAAACGGTCTAAATTCTTTCATCTTTAATAAAACGATCAGCGTTGCTGCTTTACCAAGTGTAACAATTAAGTTTAACATCCATGCATCCATGAAAACAGAAGTTATTAAATTTAACGGAGCTACAGGTTAACAGGAAGTTAGCTCGCTAGTCTCCAAAAGTTGATTCTGTTCATCTGGACGTAGTGTTTTGTGGGAGAAACGTTTCGTCACTCATCCAAGTGACTTCTTCAGTCTCAGCTGACTGCAGGTTTCCCCAATCTTATAAACAGTACATTTGCATAATGACTGAAACCAGCCCACTGAAGGAACAATGAGCTGGGAAGTCACTAGTTTACACCTAAACATGACATACCATGTTCTGACTGAGAGATTTTTGAAACTAATTAAAACGTACAGCTCTGTTATCACTTCCAACATAAATGAAGACAGAAAACTAAACAGCAGTGGCGTTTGCAGGGTTACTGAAGTTGGACTACCTGGTATATAATGTTGTGCTACGTGATTGCTAGCGACACAGCTATGTTAGCATAACATTAGTACAGTGAAGCTGGAGGATGAACGCCAACTTTTTTCCACTCGATAAAAGTTAACGTGAGGGATTCTGGTGGTTAGGGACAAATGCAATCGCATAGCAGAATGCTGTACACGGGCCAAACTTCAGTCAGGAGAACAACTGAGATTATTCATCCACAATACGAGGTTAGTCGTTAAAACGTTAACGACTAACGTCATTAAAAACCTAGAAAGGATATGATGCAAGGGACAAAAAGTTAAAAGGAGGGACATAAAGCAATAAACAGCAATAAACTCAAAGGAATCTTTTTGACTTTTGATCTTCACCTTCTTGCTGAGTGTTATAAGAGCACTGCTGCCTCTCATGTTTGTGCCGGACATCTGAAGCTACAGCCAGTGTTTGGCTGGCTTATCGTAGCACAGAGGAGGCCTCTACGTGCTAGTAGTGCTGATTTTCTAACACTGGAAAATAACTCAAAATGTTAGAAATATTCCAGTGTTAGAAAATCAGCACTGCTCAGTGTTAGCCATTGTTAATCTTCAAAACTGACTAGGTTACTTTTAAACATATAACACTGTCAAAAGTGTTACAGGTTTTTTTTTGTTGTTGTTTTTTTACAGCCTCTAGGACACATTTCTCAATACTTAGGTCACTTTTGCAAAACTCTTCACACAATTCCTCTAACTGACCTTCAGCTTGGCAAAGCAGTTCATTTCACATTCAAAATGCACTACAACTACCAAAACACTTTATTCAGGTCTCAAATAAACTCATTCTTCCAGAACACTAGCAAAGGTTGACAGCCGACAAACACACTTTGTCACCCACAAAACAATGACCTAAAAAACACTAACAACATG
>NW_005187571.1:2569-4170 GCF_000239375.1 Pundamilia nyererei
AATCACATTCCTCCCTTGTCGCCGTGCTTTGGCCAAGTTGAAACCTGCCTCATCCACAAAGATGAAAATGTGGTGCGTTTGCCTGCCTTCAATCTCCATGACTCTCTAACATAAATCCACAAGGCAACATAAGCTGTTACAGTAGTAAATTTGTAAAAATTGTCTTTGTGTGTGTTTGGTTTTGTTCAAAAACAGATCTGTATTTTATTGTGATCTTACCTGGACATACTGGTTCCTGAGTTGCTTGACATGTTCAGAGTTCCTCTCAAAAGGCACAGTGTACAACTGTTTCATCCTGACCTGATGTTTTTTCTGGACTTTAGAAATTGTTATGCTTACACTGTGAATATTTGCGAAAGTAACGTTGTCTGCCAAGACTGTCTAATTTCAGTGAGTTTTATCCCATTGTTTCTGATGACCATATCAACAATGGCAGTTTCCTGCACATCAGTGAACATCCGTCCTCTCCCTCCTATGTGAGGTAACTGTTGAGTCCTAAGCAGAAATGCAACAAAAATTACACAAAAGCTTATTTACTTCTGAAATGTGCAAATGCCCCTGCAGAATACTAGTTACCTGTTGGTTTGCCGGAAAACTCTAACAATAGATGCCACTGTAGAGCGTTGCAGATTTGGCTGCACTCTCTGACCAGCCTCTCTCATTGAGTGACCATGATTTACTACATGATCAATTACAGTAGCTCTGATCTCATCTGAGACTACAGCTCTTGATCTTCCTCTTATTCTTCTTCCACCACGCATACCTCGCCCCCTCCCAGCCACTCTTCTTCCTCTTTCAGCCACTTCTCCATTTCTGGCTGAGTCCATGTTTACATCATGCATTTTGTGCCAAAACAATGATAACTGATCCTCAGTTTAGCCCACATAGACTTCTGTTGTGCTCACTGTGTGAGGAGTTTTGCAAAAGTGACCCAAGTATTGAGAAATGTGTCCTAGCGGCTGTAAAAGACTGTAACACTCAGAGGTGTGGACCCATATAGACACTCTCTAGTGTTAATTTAACACTGGAGATTTTGCTGTGTGCTTCCACAGCTAATTTAGAAACTTATTCTCATTCACGAAAGCAAGGAAACAAAGCCTTGCTTGCAAGGGAAGGCTGGTCGGAACCAGGCTCTTGGAGCTCAACTGTCTCCAACCCAACTTCCTCAATAAGCAGCCTTTTATTTCCATGACACAGTTTACAGTACACACAAGCCCCTACCATTGTAAAACCCCTCCTAAGGTTCTAAAAGATAAGGCACTATGTGTGTGTGTCCTCCTGCTCACCAAAAGGATCATAAAAGCAGGAAGCTTACCACACAAGAAACAGATCTGTCATGGCTACTGAACGGACTCACGTGCAGACAGTTCTTTCTCAGAGAACAAAAGGAGATTTATTTACAACAGGGATCACCTCAGTGCTAGATCTATCTATCTATCTATATATATATAGATATATATAGATAGAGATATATAGAGATATAGATATATAGCCACAGTTCCTCCGCACACACGCACTCCTCTTCAGCCGCACTCGCTCCAAAACTCCACACACGCTGCCACACCCGGGCAGGTCCCGTGATTTGGTCCAGAAGAGGGATA
>NW_005187571.1:5876-7449 GCF_000239375.1 Pundamilia nyererei
CTAACCTACTTAGCGAGGTACGAAGAACGGGCCCCTGTAGCCAGCGTGGGCCAACCAGAGAGACACGGGGACCGTGACAAGATCTTTCAGATAAGATGTGCCTACAATAAAAAACCCGTCAGCCTCCCCCACCAACAAATTGGCTGGAGAGGTGGTCAGAGACAAAGGAATGTCTTTGATCCTATAGTTTCAACTAAGATTTACAAATTTAAGTAGCACAATGACAACATTTAACAATTTGACTCCAACACAGTCTAAAAGAGCTTCATCTGCATCTGACAACAATATCAATATAACTCTTTGGAATTCTGTTTATGATCATCTGGAACTGAGAACATTTCGATACACAGACCATAATGTTCTAGACTTAGAAAAGGATATAGACCCAGAAAATAATTTCTTCTACAACATCAGCAATAACTGCTGCTGCTGCTTCACCGATGAACAGTTTAATTATAAAAAGTGTAAGGAAGCAAATAAAGGTCCCTATATATATGAATACAGAAATCCTTAAATATATATAATTTTGAGGACCCTGATTTTAAAAATTCAATGCGAAGATAAGTTTAGCCGCTTTTGGAAGAGGCGAACGTTTCAGTCCGATTGAGTGTTACAGACACCCGTGCACCCACGCGTCCTCGGATGAGCTGAATACTGATTCACGGAGCCGGGCCACGCAGTGACCACGGCGTGGCACATGATTTTAAATCAGAAGGCATGTGGATGTAAACGTCGTTACATGAAGAGCGTTTTAGGCACAACAGTTTCAGCTTTCAGGAGGATTATCAGCACCCGCTGCCACTTTGTGCTTAATGGACAAAAGGAGGGAACGATCAGGGTGGGGGGCTGGTGGCAGGCAGTGGAGGTATGTGGTCAGGTCAGCTGGGATCCTGTTGGACGATTTATTAATACATTTTCAGGTCTTGCATCTTTTGATTCTGTCCACATTTTTTGGCAGTTCTTGGGATTCGTGCTGGGGTGGTTTGCTTCCCGCTCACTTGAAAGATCAAAGTCACACAGGAACTCGGAGCACTGAGGTGCAGCGCTCTGTCTGCATCCATTTATTATTCGGTAAACGCCTTCCACCCACGCTTCAAGAAACATCTCCAGAGATGACAGAAGAGCGGGAACTGTCTGCAATCAGTCCTCAGTCCCAGATGTTCAGTTAGGCCACAGCCTGAGCGGCCTCGGGTACGAGGGAGGAGAAGAAGGTTTTGAAGAAAACCCAGGCCGTCCAGCTGCTGGTTCATCCTGCTGTCTGTCGGCGTGCTCACCTGCCTGAGGAGACACACACACACGTACGTCACACATCAGCCTGCAGCACTTAATTCATCCACTACAGCAAACATCAGGGCCTGTGTGCAGGTTAGAGACTCGACCTGACCCTGGTCTCTCTGCTAGCTCATTTCAAAAACATTCAGTCTTTTCTCAGTGTGCAGCATTTAGCTGGAGTTTCATCAAATGTAGGGAAAAGTGGACAAGAGAGAAAAATGATGAGTTTCTTACTCGATTCAGGTTTGGGTTCCTGTTCTGGTTCTGCTGGTTCTCGGGGGGCTGCAGCTGGTTGGGTTCT
>NW_005187571.1:42238-43908 GCF_000239375.1 Pundamilia nyererei
TTAATTTGACTCAACACGGGAAACCTCACCCGACACGGAAAGGATTGACAGATTGATAGCTCTTTCTCGATTCTGTGGGTGGTGGTGCATGGCCGTTCTTAGTTGGTGGAGCGATCTGTCTGGTTAGTTCCGATAACGAACGGGACTCCGACATGCTCTGTACCAAACATTGATGAGCAATTTAACAGACTGAGTGGTACAGTGGATCAAGTAATGCAGACATTGATTACAAGGGCTCAGATAAAGGAAGATGGTCACCTTAAGGCGATAAGGAGCCTTCGTGCTGAGGTGTGCGAGGTCCAAAGTAAGGTAGATAAACTCATGCAGGAGAACGCACAGCTTAGAAAAGACAATGCAGAACTCAAGGAAACTGTGGAGACCCATAAGATAAGACATAAGATTTTCTGGAGGAGGACAGAGTTTGTTTAGATCTCCTCAAGATGTGGAAGATTCTCGGAAAAGTGGATGTAGGAGGTGAGCTGGCTTCAAACAAATGATGAATGCTCAGAAATGTGGTGCAGAGTATGCTGTGAAAATCATTTGTTTGAAGCCAGCTCACCTCCTGCAACCACTTTTCCGAGAATCTTCCACATCTTGAGAAGATCTCACCTTATCTTCCTTATCTTGCGTGTTGCAACTTCTTAGCTGGTGCGCGTCTTTTATTTTGACAGCGCATGTGCACCTGCGGACCACTTATGTGCACCCCTGATAATAATCTTACACTGTAAGAAATGTACATAAAAATTACAGTAAATAACTGCGAAATGGCAACGGTAAATTACCATTAAATCCAAAAAAGTAGATAATTGTAATATTTATGTTGAATCATTGTAAATTGAAAAATGGTAAATTGCTTTAATTTTTGCACTGCTAAAATGTTCAAAGTACATTAATGTACAGTAATATGGCCCATTGTCTTTGAAAACAACAAGAAAAATTTGTAGCATTATTTACAATTAATCACCCTATAACTTACGTAATAATTCTGTATGCATAACAGTCTTTTCTGCTATTATCATTTGAATTTACAATCTACAACTGTATGTTAATCACCAAAAACATACAGTACTTTTAAAACTACGGTAAAAAATAAATAAATAAAGGCAATCCAGCTGCTTAATAAAACAGTATATCTTAGTAGTAAATATGGTCAGTTACTGCAAATAAAAAATATGTATATACTTTTTAGTTCTACAGTATCACCTAGTATAAAACACAAGTATTCACAATGAAAACTAAAATTCTGGCATAATTAATGGCAAAAGGACATCTTCTACAGTGGCCCCTAGAGACAAAGCACATGCAAACTCCAAAACACGTATAAATTCCGAAGCATGTACAAACTGCAAAATATGTGCTTTGGAATTTGTACGTGCTTTGCAGTTTGTACGTGCTTCAGAATTTTTACGCGTTTTTCAGTTTGTACGTGTTTTTGAGTTTGTACATGCTTTGCAGTTTGTACGTGCTTCAGAATTTTTACGTGCTTTGGAATTTATACCTGTTTCGGAGTTGTGTTGTTAACATGTTTAATGTTGTGTATTTTCTTCTATTTGATCTCAAAAAGCTCCTAAAACAGTCAGTGATCACTGTTGACCTCCCTCGGCTTTTATTACCGCTAATCATTTATTTAGGGCTCAGTTTTTAAAACCTTAGGACGCAACTACAGCCCA
>NW_005187571.1:45516-53695 GCF_000239375.1 Pundamilia nyererei
TAGTTACATGGTTCTATCTTGATAAGCTATGTCTTATCACAGATTAATTTTTCAAAAAATATTAATGATTTAAGCAAGGAAAGGGCTACATGTCAACATACAACTCTTTTATTTCTATTAATGTCTTACTTCATTCCTACCTGATTGACATGTTTAGGAATTATGAGTGATTGGCACACTGTAGTTATAAAAGTTGCTACCAATCAAATTATGATATGTTAAAGTTAAAACCAAACAGATAGATATTATCTAATATACATTTTGTTATTATCCTTATAATTACAAAATGTTTTATGTAAGATTTAAGTTTTGTGATTTAAATCTGACATCACAAAAGTATTTTGGAATTTGAATAATGTATTTTGTAACTGCAGTACACATAATACTGATTTTGAACAATTTTGTCCAGGTTCCTTGTCACCGGGGACTCCCTCACGACCAAGCATTCAGTTGCAGACTCGGTGTGTCCACGGTGTGCCAGATCACCCCCCAGGTAGCGACGGCCATCTGGGACTGTCTAGTGGACGACTTCATGGCTGTGCCTTCACCTGGAGACTGGCGGTCCATGACAGAGGGATCCCAGGAGCGCTGGAACTTTCCTCTGTGCTGTGCAGCTCTGGATGGGAAGCACGTCCAGACAAAGGCACCCCATATATCATATAGGAGACACACACATTGATATACACTAAATATTTATTTCATTTCTTTTTATGTGGTGCCCAAATTTATGCACCTGCTTGATTTTGTTTAAACAATTATTGCACAATTTGTGTAAATCCAGTAATTATGGAGACTGAATTATGATATTAAAAACACATTTCAAGAAATTACATTAAGAAACAGGTTATATAAGAGTTAAATTTCAAATATGACTGCTGATTTTACAGCAGCAAAATTATTGTATCGCTATCATTTAAACATATAATAAGCTTTCTGCCTTGCACTGAGTGGCCAGTCAAACTAATTGAATAATCATAAATATATTGTTTTATATCTTTACCTTAGTTTTTATTGTTGTCTCTTTATTATTATTATTATTATTATTGCACTATGAATAAATAATAAGGGAAGTATTATGTATCACCACCATGATGAAAACTTGTGGGAGTAGTATGTACAGTACTCTGGAGAAGATATAAAATGTCAGTGTGTGTGCGCGTGTTTTATGTGTATAGATGTTTTAAAATGATTACTTATGATATAACAATGTCCAGATATATCCTGTAGGGACATGAGGAGGAAACGGTGGCAAAAGGAGCTATGTGAGGCTGCTAAAGGCAGTGGATCCTTCACCAGACCACAGGCAGCAATAACACATGTACCAGTTGTTGAATTGCAGAGGTATTCAAGTGTAAAAATAATAATGGTAAACACAATTGCAATGTTTTGGTTCTGTAACATTTTTTATTATTACTTTTTTATGGATTAGGTGCAAGAGTTGTTAAGTGTGGATAATTAAATAATAGATTAATGTAATAGCAAATTGTGCCTTTTTCTCAGATGGACAGGAACAGGAGAGTGATAGATGAGACGAGGAGATTGAGTCACAGGCAGATACGGAAAAGGATTAGGGCCACTGGGGAAAAAAAGTGGGCACGTCAGATTAAAGTCAGAATTCTGACTTTTTTCCACAATTCTGAAAAAAAAAATAATTTTGATTAAAAAGTCAGAATTCTGAGATTAAAGTCAGAATTCTGACTTTTTTCTCAGATTTTTTTTTCCAGTGGCCCTAATCCTCTTCCGTAGGCAGAGCCTAGTTTATTTCCCACAGTTTTTTTTAAATCTGTTGCCTTATGGTTCCAAGTGTTGTCACCAATCTTTGCATTTTATTATTATCTTGTAACACTTGTTTAATCAGATACCATCTCTCCTATGGACTTTTTAATTGTAATATTCAGATGAACAAAGGAAAATAAATATTTCCTATATTCCTATATATTGTTTACCTTGCCAGTTTTATCTGTGTGCCCAGATGATTGAAAATATTACCAGCGGTGCTGAAGATCCATTCTGATGGTGTGCTTGTGACTGGGATACACAGATATTTCTGTGCCATGTGGGACATTAACGGGAAACGTTTTTCGTTCATTTTCCCACCAAGCCAGTGGATCTACGATCTCCTCACTGAGGTAAACATTCCATTTCTGTCTGTGCCTTCTCCTCCAGTGTGCGGCAGGTTGGAGGCCTCACTCTCCCCAAAAGGCTGCCCAAAGAATGAAGCAAACGGCAGCTCCTGTCTGAAGCAAAAACTCTTAATTGCTGGGGCCTGTTCAAGGTTGTGCTGCACCATTTTTTGTTTGGTTCCTTGATGAGGTGGACAATCCTTTAATCAAAGGAATAAAAAAAAAAGTTAACTTTGTAACCCTGTGTGTTGTGCTTAAAAGAAGCACATTCCTCCTTTGCTTTGGCATGTAGGATAGTGGAATGGTAGTTTTGGTGAAGCCAAAGACAGACAACAAAATCTTTGTCTGCTGCAACTGGGGAGCTGGGGAGGTAGTTCTAGGTTGTTTTGTTAATCTCTGGCTGCTAGTGCAGGGAAGTGCATACAGGTCGAGCCCTGGTTTGATACCAGTGGGCACACGAGATTATAGAGCAGTCTCTCCTCAGTACTGGGATCCACATACTTGTCCCTTCTCTAAATATTCTTTTACGTTCTTTGCCATCAGCTGCTTGGCCTCCACCTGTCAGTATTCATGTATTTAATTTGAAGCTGAAAATAAATAAAAAAAATCAGAAAAAAAATCTAGACCCTTGGGACGTTTCATTCCATACGCATTAACGCATTGAAAATGGCCCAAAACAAGAAAGTGGACACAAATGGCCAGCATTAGAGCCCAGAGGGTTAAACAAAATGCTTTGTATTGTTCCCTTCCAGGAGGCTTACTTGTAACATTTTTCAAAAGGTCTTATTTGTATGCCATGATGGATTTGACAAAACACAGAAAAACTGACATTACTGTTTCTTTTTATTTCAGTAGAACAGTAATGTCCATCCAATTTTTTACCTACTGTCACTGCAGTGAAATTAGACAGTTTGTTTTGAAAGGTTACAAGTGGTTATTGGCATCCATCTTGGAAGAGAACAGTATGATATCTGTTATAAGGCCTCTGTTGTAAAATTGTATATATGATACTAGAATTCAATGTCATCCTGTAATGTGAAGATGATATGTATTATTTAAGTAACAAAGTATTATTTGGGGTAAAAGTTATTGAATAGTGTTAGAGGTAAGTGAGAAAATAGTTTCATTCACAAAATACAGTGGTTTATTAAATGTGAATACCTTGTGTTAATTTAACCTAATTTAACTTCAAGTTGCTGCCAAATCAAAACATCTGTGTGCAACCACTGTCCACTGTTGAATTAACTAAATGTAACAGAACATGTATCCAATGTATCCAAAACATACAAGTTTCATTATATAATTTTTCAAGGGATCTTATATGTGTTTTCACTCTTATATGCTTTTCATACAAGTTTCACACAAGACAGATACAAACATATGGGATTATTCACATCATCATAGTCAAAATGTTCATATGAAGCTCTGGCCAGCCTGAAATCATGAAGCGGTGGCTTCGTCATTCTCGGACCATAATCCAGGTAGGAAGGAGGCAGTCAAAGAGTGGTAAGACCGAGGCGATGTAGAGGTGCTCGCCTGCCCTGACAGAGATGTGGACGACGTGGACATGCCCGGCTGCTGTGGTGGTGACGTGGACAACATGGACGTCCTTGACTGCTTCTGGGGCAATGTGGACGTGCTCCCTGCTGTCGCAGCAGCATGAGAGGCACTTGTGCACAATTTCACTTTTCTTATAAAGTGCAAGTTTTTTTGAATTAACTGTTTTTTCTGTAACGCATCGGGGGTGGGGGGGGTGTTCTGTGTTATATTTTGTTAAAAAAAAATTTAGGCTGGAAGAAAAAGTCAAAAAACGAAATTTCAAAATTGTTCATAAACAAGATCTCATAGATGAACTTACGGAACATCTAAAAATGAAAAGAGAGATCATTGAAAATCTCAAGGATCAGATGAGAAGGGAGGAAGAAGAAAAATATTAGCTGCTGTTCACAAGATCACTGGTGAACCTCTGCAGCTGGAGAATCTTGCTCCTCAACCTCAGCAACTTGATTCTCCTGTGTTGGAACCACCCACTGATGTGGTTCAGAGAACACAAATATCTTGCTCCTGAACCTAAGGACCTTGATTCTCCTGTGTCGGAACCACCCAGTGATGTTGTTCCGAAGCAGGAGCTAATCATAAAACAAAAAGAGGATGCGATATTAAAAAAAAATAAAAAAAATAGATGTAGACAATTTTCAGATCTCTGGTGAACTTCTGCAACTGGAGAATCCAGTTCCTCAAACTGAGGAACTGGATTCTCCTATGTCAGAACCAACCCCTGATATGGTTCCGACACAGGAGCTAATCATAAAACATCAAAAAAGGATGAGATATTAGAAAAACAAAATAGATAGAACATCTGTTGACTGAGAATTATGCCCTTAAAAGAAAGAAAGAAAGAAAGAAAGAAAGAAAGAAAGAAAGAAAGAAAGAAAGAAAATTGAAAACTTAAAAAAGAGATTATAGGAAAACAATATAGGGAAATATTTTGCAAGACAGAACTCATTTGAGCTGAAAAGAGAAATTGTCATGTTCCTGGGTCTGTTGACCCAGTGTTAAGTTTTAGCTTATTTGGATGTTGTTTATGTTTAAGTTCATTAGATTAGTGAAGTTCATTTGGTTATTAGACTCCTTGTGTTTTCTTCCCCTGTATGAGTTTCTGTCTTATGTTATCAAGTTTGTATTACAGTATCATGTCTGTCTCATGTTTCCCGTTTTCTTTTGAAGGAGTCGTGTGTTCTTTGTTCATTGTATTTAGTTTCACTTCCCTTGTCCTGTCATTAGGCTCATGTTAGTCAGCTGTTCCTCCATGTGTTCCCACTTCCCCTAATCACCTCCTGTGTATTTAAGTCCTCTGTTTTCAGTGTGTCATTGTCAGGTTGTCTGCTGTTCTTTGTGTCCATGTTAGGGTTCATGTTTTGGGTTTGTATGTTATCTTAGCTCTCCGAGTTTAGGTTATTGTTTAGCTTCTCCTCTGCCTTTTGTTTGTAATGTTTTCACCAGCCTTAATAAACGGCTCGCTTTCTGTTAACATTTAAATTTTGTTTCATGGTGTCTGCATTTTGGGTCCTCTTCATAATACTTACAGTTTGCCCTCGCCAGACTGTGACAGAAATTTGTAGTCTTCAGCGTCGGGTGAGATATGCACTGGATGAAAAGCAGTCACAGGTGGAATCTCTGGAGGCTAAAATGCAGGAGCAGGTTAGCACAATTCAGAGGATGCACCGTGACTTTCAAGAAAAAGAAGAATATCTCCTTAAGGAAAACAGCAGCATTGCTGCTGAGATAAACAAATTAAAAACAGCGAACACAAATCTCAAGAAACGTTTACAAAATCTTGAATATCAAGAAAAGACGGCAGAAAGTCAGACACTGCAAATATTTTGGCTGGAAGAAAAAGTCAAACAGAATTTCAAGATTGTTCATAACCAAGATCTCATAGATGAACTTTATGAACATCTAAAAATGAAAAGAGAGATCATTAATAATCTTAAGGATGAGCTGAGAAGGGAGGTGGAAGAAAAAATATTAGCTGCTGATCACTGGTGAACCTCTGCAGCTGGAGAATCTTGCTCCTGAATCTGAGGAGCTTGTTTCTCCTGTCTCAGAAGCATCTCCTGATGTGGTGCCGACACAGGAGAATCTTGGTCGTCAACCCGAAGAGCTTGATTCTCCTGTCTCAGAACCACCTCCCGAGGTGGTTCTGACTAGTGGTTCGTAGCCACGTGGTGCCAAACGCCTACTTAAAGTACATAGGTCTTGCCACAGCAGGCCTTGTTATTTCTGCAGCTTACTGGGCCTTCTTGAGTGAATTTTCCAGCTTTTTTCTGTGGAACTGTGCAAATTATCTACTTGAGGCCTACTATAGTTTTGGACATGAACCAGTTATCTTTTAAGAAATTGTTTTCCAACCATGGTCCAACAACCATGCATATCTGTGATAACTATACTGTGCTCTCCTTTATGTTAAATTTTGTTTTGCCTCTGAAGATTGCACTGTTCTCTTCCAAGATGGATGCCAATAACCACTTGTACCCTTTCAAACCAAATTGTCTAATTTTGCTGCAGTGACAGTAGGTAAAGAATTGAATAGACATTACTGTTCTACTGAAATGTAAATCAACGGTTAAGGAATATCTGTTTTTTAGCGTTTTGTCAAATCCATCACAGCATACAAATGACACCTTTTCAAAAATGTCTGGAAGATCTTGGAAGAGAACAAGACAACATGTTCTTTAACCCTCTGGGCTCTAATGCTGGCCATTTGTGTCCACTTTCTCTTTTTGGGCCATGTGTCACGCAAAAACATGACAATGATCTCTTAGAAATTCATAGATATCTAAATTTTGATCATTTGGAGTTAAAGCAGACTTCTAAATATCCAAAGTAACCCTTTGGGTCTTAAAAAAGATGCTTCACCACCATGTGTTAAACCACAAATACACACACACAAACACAAGCCCCATTTGATTCCTCTTCATTTACCAGGGACACTGTTCTGTAATTCTGCCTGGTTACTGGTTTGGGCTTAGATGCAGCAGGGTATGCATTGCATAATGATGAAGTCTAAATTAACAATTCATGTGACTTCCATGCAAGTTCAAGATTCTTCTTCAAATGCCTGTGTAAATGTGTTAAATGTTCAGGATATAGCAGATGTGTTGTAAATGTTCATTTTTATGCAGTCAAATGGAAAAAAGTGGTCAAAATAGTTTATATTTGTCATTGGAAAGAGTTTGTGCAATACTGCAGAATGTTATCTAGCACAATTTTGTAAAATACATATTTTTCTGAACATTTTAATGTTTTATTACTTCCATACAATTGCATTTTTAGATATTTTTAGAAAAATGAAAGTATTAATTACATTTGAACAAACTTAATTATTTATATAAAAAAAAATCAATATAGTAATGCGTAGCAGTGATAAATACAATGTGTATGTAGGTTAAGTTAATTTCCAATAAAATGAAGTGTAAGATGTTTAACTACATTGCTGTCTGTATTATTGATGAAGTCCTAAATTATCACCTTTAAAGTGGTTGTGCTAATAACATCATGTGCAGTAAGACAGGCATGGAGAAAATCTCTGACTGGGAGAGGCTGTGAACAAATGACATAGAATAGAATAATCCTTTAAATGTCCCACAAGGGGAAATTTGGATGTAACGGCAGCAACAAAGACACATGTATGAACAAACGGTACACAAGACAAAACTGAAACATACACAGTTTTTACATATTTACATCAAGGACAATGGTTACAAAAAATAGTACTGTACTGTTATTAAATAAAATGAAATTAGATACAAATAAGAGGCAAACCCAGTTTGTAGTGGGAATCAGTTAATAAAATAAAATACTGCAAGTTGCAGCACTGATGTAAGATTAACATGTGAGCCGGAGTGTTCTGAAACGTTATATTTGGTCTGCAGTCCAGGCCATCCGTCAGCTCTTTCTTACTTCGAAAACATGGCTTGAAAAATTTCTCTTCTACGACGTAATTCGATAAAAACCGATCTCTTTACCCGTCGGCTTCCCGTGGCTGTCATGCGACCGGCTATTGCAGTTAATAATACAACAGCTTCTTGCCATTTTTTTGTGTTTCTTTTTATTGCTGTGTGGCTGTTTTCATCTACGTGCGCTAGTAGCGCTTGCCACTCGTACCCAGAATCCTTTGCGGTTTTACCCCGGAATGACGTCACATTTTCAATAACGCGTGACTGGAGGTCCCACGAAAATCCAGAAGCAGAATTGCATCGCAAAAACGCTCCAGTCGCGCGTCCAAATTATTTTTTGAAAACAGCACAGCGTTGTTAAATTTGGAAACATTGGACACTAGCAATCAGTAGTTTTCTGATGAGGCAGCAGGCTCTCCAGGGCAGAAACAATGTTCTTATTTTTCTAGTCCTTTTCCCTGAGGCGCTTCCACTTTAAACGGTGTCCTTTTTATTCCTATCTCTCTATAAATAGTTATATTTTATATATTTTAGTGATGGGATTTCCGGCTCTTTCGGCTCCGAACCAGCTCTTCAGGTTGTTTTGTTGCTTTAATT
>NW_005187571.1:78151-79372 GCF_000239375.1 Pundamilia nyererei
GGGGGTCGCACATTTTTCTTGTAAAACAAAGGAGGGCCCAGCAAAAAAAGTTTGGGAACCACTGCCCTAGAACATGATAGGTTGAATCAAGTTTGAATAATTAAGGGAACAATTAATGAACATAATAGGTTATAGAGGCGTAGCAGGGAGAGGTGTTGTGTTTATCCTTTACAGGAGATTCCAGAACCAGAGGAAAATCACGGAGGGGTTGGCAGGAATCTAGGAAGGATCAGACCGATAACAGGATAAAGTTAATTATATCTGATTGAATTTTACCGTGAGCATTTAGGGAAGTCAGGCTGTGTGAAAATATAAACGGACCCAAGATGCAGACTGCGTAGTTGTGAGCGAGCTTTAAAAACCAAAGGGGTGGAGTACCACACAAAGCAGGGGTGGCGAGAAACAGAACTGAAAATACTCTAAACTGGGAAAAACTAGAACTTAAACAACAAAACCAGAACATGAATGAGAGTACCTTTGCAGGGAGAAAGTCCAGGAAGACGGAGGAACAAACACAGGAAGACGGAGGGGAATAACACAGACGAACCAGCAACGTAAGACAGAAGACACGACTTAAAAACACTCAGAGAACACAGGGAGATTACACACAGCTGGGAGTGATTAACGTGACGAGACTAGGGAGGCAAACTGAAAACACTCACATAAGACGCAGACCTTCACAATAAAACAGGAACTTACACATGCAAGAACACAGACTAAGAAACGCAGACTAGATACAGGAACACACGTTCAGAACAGAGTAAACACTAAACAGAGGAAGAACAGAACCAATAATCACACTAAAAGAAAACACAAAACGCTGGGTCAAAAGGACCCAGGACCATGACATAAATGGTCGGGCAAGTGAAAGGTTTCATGTGGTTTGGCATAATCACTTTTGTTATACCGTAGCTTTTTTCACATGCAAGTAAAATTAATGGGATGAATTAGGAATTATGTTGTGTTTCTTGGGGAAACACAAAAAGGGGGTGAACTGTCATGTATTTAATATATTTTCTTAGTCTTATTGTATGATTATATTGTTTTATGTATTTTAATAAGAAAGGCCTTTAGAAACTAAGCTCAGACGAGACAAAACTAGGTTAAGGGTGACAAGTTGCATGAAAAATAAAAATTAAAACCACCTGAAGCTGCACCGCCTACCTGGAGGAGATTAGGAACCTGGAGACCTGGTGCCAGGAGAATAACCTCCTCCTAAAC
>NW_005187571.1:80660-81738 GCF_000239375.1 Pundamilia nyererei
AACACTGTTTGGACTGTTTTCAGAGTATTTTAAAAAATTAAAAACAAAACAAAACCGTGCGTCACAATGGGTATTCTCTGAGCATGCGCAGAATTACGCACAGCTGTCATGTGATCCTGTGATCGAACAAAGGATCAAAGACTCAAAGAGCGCTGACGTCAAATTCGAAGCCATGAAAGTCTATAAATAGCCCCTCTTCACCTTTGCAAACACAGTTTTACTTGGAACATTTTCAGAAACAGCGAGTTGTGTTTAGCAAACCAGAAACCTTTCAGAAAGGGACTATTTTTAAACTTAAACAATTAAGCAAACATTTTTTCTTGTCGACGCATTAAGAGTTTAAAGAAATGTCAAACGAAGCATTTAATAATTCACAGTCTGACGGAGAGATTCGAGAGGAATCACAAAGACTGTATGGGTTGATCGAGACAGAAATACCTGACCCTATGGAGCTTCAAATGAAAATTCAACAACTCCAGTTGGAGTTGAGCACCCTAAAGCTCAAAAAGAATTATTATAAAGATAACTTCCATCAGTCAAGAGATGAGCTTAAACACATGAAGGCTCAGGCTGAAAGAAATCAGACACAGGTGGAATCTCTGGAGGCTAAACTCCAGGAACAGGAAAAGAACGTTCAGACAATGCACCATGACTTTTTGGAAAAGACGGAATCTCTCATTGAGCAGAACAGCAGCATTGCTGCTCAGTTGTCTCAGATTGAACGTGAGAGAAACGAGCAAAAAAAAGAGAACGCAGATCTCAAGTGTCTCTTTAGAGACACTTGAGCAGCAAGTGGGAGAAGCTCACCATGAAACAATAAAAAAAGAAGAGATAATAGAAAAACAATATAGGGAAATATTTCGGAAGACAGAACTCACAGTTGAGCTGAAAAGAGAAATTTGTACTCTTCAGCGTCAGGTGAGACAGGCACAGTCACAGGTGGAATCTCTGGAGGCTAAAATGCAGGAGCAGGTTAGCACCATTCAGAGGATGTGCCGTGACTTTCACAAAAAAGAGGAATATCTCCTTAAGGAGAACAGCAGCATTGCTGCTGAGATAAACAAATTAAAAACAGCGA
>NW_005187571.1:82092-86338 GCF_000239375.1 Pundamilia nyererei
ATTAATCTATGTTTTAGTTCTTCTTGTTTAGGGATTAGTTCTTAGGTTTTGTGTTCTCATGTTTTTTGCTGGTTTAGTTCAGTGTCTAGTCTGTCTCTCTCTGTCCGTGTCTTAGTTTAGTGTGTATTGTTTCCTGTTTTATTTTGAAGGATTGTGTCTTATGTCAGTGTGTCCAGCTTCGATCCCCTGACTCGTTAGCCCCAATCTCTCCCAGCTGTGTCTCCCTCCTGTTTTCCATTCCCTGATTACTTCCCTGTGTATATTAGCCCTGTGTTTTCCATTGCTCAGTGTTGTGTCGTACAGGTTATACCAGGTTATACCTGTGTGTTTTTGTGTTCAGTACTTTCATGTTCAGTACCCTTGTTCAGTTCATGTTTTGTTTTCTCCAGCAATAAAGTTGAGGTTTTAAGTTACAATTTTGTGTTCGAGTCCTGCATTTGGATCCTCATCTCTGCCTGCCCGCACACAAAGCCCTGACATTTCCAGCATAGAAGCATTCACAGTCATTACACTGTATGTACACTATATGTGAAAAAAAGAAGAAAAACAGAAAGCCAAATAAGAAATACTTCTAAGCAGTAGAAGGTTGTTGACAGTATTAAGCTACAGGTCTCTCAATATCTTACTGTTTAACTTTTGTGTTAACTGTATTGACATTATTGAAGTCAAGGTTAAATTTTAGTAATGGTGGTTTCAAAAATAGTTTCAATGCACTGATAGGTGATCCAGAAGTAGAAGAGTCATCAGTGAATAATGAAACTGGAGATGTCACTTCTAGAGCAGGACATCTGACTTAAGTCTAATGAACCACGTGCCATTTATTCTTCTTAAAATTTTAGCACAGTAGTTCATTAAAGAAAACCCGAGAATGCGAGAGAGAGAGAGAATATGAACTTAAATTAAATAAATGACTCCAATAAGTAAGAAAGGAAACTTTCTAAAGTCTCATTGTACTGTCGCCTCTGTCAGTGCGCCCTAGGGTGGCTGTGGCTACAATGTAGCTTGCCATCACCAGTGTGTGAATGTGTGTGTGAATGGGTGGATGACTGGATATGGAAAGCGCTTTGGGGTCCTTAGGGACTAGTAAAGCCCTATATAAATACAGGCCATTTACCATTTTTTGCATCGCACAGTTACTTTTTTTGTGACGCAATTGTGAGTAACTGTGCGTCACAATACAATATTATACGACGTAATTTTTAAAAAGTAGAACGATACAGTCCTTTTGAGTTACAGAGTCGGAACGCTTTTCTTGGTTCCGGTCGTACGGACGTTTTAGAGTGCAACACAAAGGAGTCACGCTTGCACGATATCAACACTGACAGTTGGTACAGGTTTTTGTGTGTTTGCTGTTAAGCAGTGGAGTAAACCATGGAGGTCCTGGGAGGACAGTTTAGCGACATGACTCCACAGGAGCTGGCTGCTCCTGTCAACACTGTAGCTGTGAGTATGAAGTCCGGAAAGGACCGAAAGTCTAGCAGCACGAGCACAGAGGTGCTAACGCTAGCGTGGAGGCTGTTAGCTCATAGAGATGCAGAGTGAAGGGGAACGTCCTGTGTCCCAGTTTGTTGTTTCTGATAGATATTGTTTCTGATAGATATTGTTTCTGATAGATATTGTTTCTGATAGATATTGTTTCTGATAGATATTGTTTCTGATAGATATTGTTTCTAGTGTACAATTTGGAGAAAGTGCATAAGTATGTACACAGTTCGAATAGTTTTCGCGTTATGAATAAAAACGGACTTGTTGTTTATTTGCTCGTTTTCCCCTTTTAACAGGAAAAATGGAAGTTGTTACCAGCCTTCCTGAAGGTAATAGAACACAACAGCCCTTACACACTTTTACTAAATTTTAATGCTGCTTGATTAAAATATGTTTAAAGTATGGTAGAAACTATAATAGTGTGCTGTCATGTTTATAAAAACAGTTTGAGGTGATCTGAGCTCTGTGAGATGGTGCGTTACCCTGCTGGAAGCAGCCATACTGTGGTCAGCACCAATGCTCAGCAAGCCTTGGTGTTTAAATGGTGCTTAGTCAACTGGGGACCGAAGTGTGAGAAGATAATGTCCCCCAACCCATTTATACCACCACAACCAGCAGCCCCATGCTTTCATGATGTTCACACCAAATTCTGAAATCAAAACTCATTAGACCAGAAAACCTTTTTCCAATCTTATACTGCTGAGTCTGTGCAAAATGTAGCCTCAGTTTCGTGTAGTGGTGTAGTAGTAATTTGACTTACTGTTGCCTTCCTATCACTCCAAAGCAGTCAGACAATAACAAGGACATCTTTATTTAAATAGTACAGGTCATTACATAGAATAGAATAGAATAGAATTCAACTTTATTGTCACTGCACATGTCACAGGTACAAGGCAACGAAATGCAGTTTGCATCCATCAAGAAGTGCTTTAGCCATGATATAGATATATTAGCAATAATATAGATATGTATGTATATTACAGAAATGAATCTATTATGGTATGTTATAATGTACACGGTATGAAGGTATGTTATGAATATGCTATAACTATAAGTATGTACAGGCTGTAATGAGTACAGGCTATGTACAGGCTATGAACAGGATATAAATATGAAAATCTATACAGAAATATGAAATTAAAAAAAATATACAGAAATATGAGATATACAGCTATACAGAAATGTGAACTATGCAAGTTGTAAACAGTTGTAGAATTAAAAATTATCCAATCCAATCCAATTTTATTTATAAAGCACTTTAAAATACCCAGCACAGGAACAAAGTGCTGTACAGAAAGTAAGTTAAATAGCAAATTAAATAAATAAATCACATAAGACATAAAATTAAAATTAAAATTATCGTATTTTACAGAATGATTATTTATACAGAATTACATGACAGCTGAAAAAAACCCTTTGTAGGTTTATGATGTCTTAAGGCATTAAAAACAATAAAATAAAACAACAACATCTATTAGCTGTGGGCCTGTGCGGCTAAAAAGGTTTTGAGTCTGTTTTTCAATGTACACAGATATGTAACTGATCCTAGGTCAGCAGCCTGCTCCAAGGAACAGAGCCAGAATATCTGAAAGTACCCTCAACACACTAAGATATGATTTTGAGAACAGATCTGAAACTGATGACCTGAGATGTCTGTACTGGGTACCAAATCATCAAAAGCTTTGTGATTTCTGTGTACCTGTAAGGATTCCAAGGCTAGATTTTAAACGAGTAAGGGAAATCCAACTGATGATTTGGGGAGTCCTGAAACTAGAGCGCTGCAATAAACTAACCTTCCTTGACGTCCAATTTCTCAGTCAGTTTGAGATAGGGATTTTCTAACCTTTTTTTAAGTTACATAAAGCAGTTTTGGTAAGCTTATTGATGTGGTTATCTGGTCATTTTTCTTCTGATTCCTTAGCAAGATATTTTTGGCCAAAGAAAAACATTTAGTAAAAAGTGAAACATTTGAGTCCAGTATGGCCATGAAATAATGAAATATTGCCATAATGACCAAATATACCGCGTACAGCGTGTCTTGTTCTTTTACCCTGTTAAAGTTTTAAGTCATGGACCTTCTTTAAATTACTTTTCTTTGTCATCAAATATCAAAGTATCCTCCTGTGTAATGATGACAGAACAGTTGGTGGGCCTACATCTGTGTGAGTAATATTATTTGGGAGAGTAAACATGTATGTCATGTTATGTGTTTTGCAGGTGAAAGGTTTGGTAAAGCAGCACATCGACTCATTCAACTATTTCATTAATGTAGAGGTAAAACACGAGCACGTCTTTGTCTGTTGCTGCTTTTTCATGTACATTTGGATTTTGAGCATCGATGTTTCATTTGTTCTGCTTCTAGATCAAAAAAATTATGAAGGCAAATGAGAAAATCACAAGTGATGCTGATCCAATGTGGTACCTCAAGTAAGTCACTGTGTGCATCTACCATCACTGACTTTAACACTGCAGACATGCGCAACAAGTTGTTTTTTTTTTTGTTTGTTTTTTATTAAAAGAGGAAATAATGGATTTTTAAATATTTGCAGATACCTCAATATCTATGTTGGCATGCCGGACGTGGAAGAAAGCTTCAATGTGACCAGACCAGTCTCTCCCCACGAGGTGAGAGTAGTCTGCTGTTAAGTATGAACCATTGTTTACTGTGCTTTAATTAAAGTTGAATAAAGCTTTTGAGTAATCAAATACACAGCTTTAAATTAGTTAAAATAAGTAAATTTTAAAAAAAAAGTGCAATTTT
>NW_005187571.1:86369-88112 GCF_000239375.1 Pundamilia nyererei
ATATATATACACACACACATATATATATTGCACATTAATTCTCTACACTTTGGACAGATAATCACACATTAAATACAGAGGGAACATGTGTCACTCAGGCATCTCTAGACTCAGTTGGCATTTAGTTGTAGCCCTCATAGAGGTATTTCTTAATTAATTATTTTTGTTACTTATATTTGAATGCCTACACCTCCAATACTTTCCTTTAAAGATGATGAGATATATCTGAGAGTCATCTGTTTCATCCCAAAGTGTCGTCTCAGAGATATGACCTACTCTGCGCCCATCACGGTGGATATAGAGTACACCCGTGGCAGTCAGAGGATAATTCGCAATGCGCTGCCCATCGGAAGGTATCTTTTTTTTTTCCCCCTCCCCTGCTCCTTTTCTGTGATACAGACATATTTATGTTACATCTATATCAAATCTACAAATTTAAAACCTCTCCAGCAAAGCTCAGTAAGCCAACAAGTGCTAAAAAAAGATTTAGCTTTTGTGATTTTTAAGCTTTGTTTGCTGATAAACTGACCTCCTTCACTCATTTGTGCTGACGCATTCTGCTTTATAACAACACTGAAGCAATATTCATATTTTATTAATGAAGATAACTCTGCTTTTCTCAGGATGCCCATCATGCTGCGAAGCTCGAATTGCGTTCTCACGGGAAAGACGCCCATGGAGTTTTCAAAACTCAACGAATGTCCCCTGGATCCAGGCACGTAACCATAGCACTCTCATTTTAACTCTTTCCCCCTGAAGGGCCTCACCTGAACCCTTAATGATGAGTTTTGGCATCTCAGTATATATATCAGTAAAATGTTTGATGACCATTTAGGGCTCTAGAGTGCGACTAATTTGGTCGCAAATATGACCAAATTTTTCATATATGAATCCAGAGATCTGAACCAATCTTGTGATGGTTTGTTAGTTTTGGGTTGTTTTCTTATTTCAATAGAGCAGGGCTCGAGAGTGCGACCAACTTGTTCGGGTAACAAAAAAAAAATCGGCAACTCTCCGTGTGGTCAACAACAGACACACAGTATGCCCCTATCGTGGACTAAACCAATCAGAGATAGTCAGGGGCGGGACCTCTCTGATTGGCCGTGGTCCAGTTGAAAGTGCAGGTGGAAGTGGGAGGTGAGTAGCTTGAATAAAACTATATCGATTCATTAAATCCTGAATCGACTTTTAAATATAACTGTGTTTTGCCAGAAACGCCAGATTCTCCGATTAAAGCCCACAAAACTAATTCAACAACCACCAAACAGCAAATGAGAGCAGGTACACGGATTCCACACAAAGACGTAAACACAGAGCGGACTCGACGCATCAGAATCAGCTTTCTCTTTCTCGGCTTTCTCACCTGATGGCCCGAACACGGACACACTGTCGGAGCTCACCGATTCTGATGCGTTGGGTCCGCTCTGTGTTTACGTCTTTTTGCGCTGATTCTGAGCTGCAGGTTTTGTTTTGAACTGAGCCAGCAGCAAAAGAAGCAGCAAACTACGCTTCACATTTGATAAATGTCGTCATGAATTCCCTCTTTTCAATTAAATGACCTCGGACAAGAAAGCCTAATTTCTGCTGTTCAATACTGAAGAAACTAAAACTTTTTAAAATTATGCAAAATTGCAGAATATTTTTAAGGTTATCTGCTATAAAAATCCAGGCAGAAAAATCTCCTTCATGTTTTTCTGTTTTATTCTCAGTTACTTTGACACAAAGGCATCTGCTGTGATGTTC
>NW_005187571.1:89616-106267 GCF_000239375.1 Pundamilia nyererei
GCAACCTTCCGATTACAAGGCAAACTCCCAACTCTTGAGCCACGATCGCCCCTTAAAGGTATGATTTAAACCAGGCTAATGGAGTATGAGAGAGACCAATAGAAGCTAATCTGCTAAGAAGAATGGGATGATGGTGTCAAAGGCTGCACTCAGATCAAGGAGAATAAGGATGGAGAGGAGACCAGAATCAGCTGCCATAAGAAGATCGTTTGTTATTTTTATAAGAGCAGTTTCGGTGCTATGCAGAGGACGGAAACCAGACTGGAACTGTTCGTAAAGGTTATTATCAGTAAGGTGTAGATGGACTTGTGAAGCAACTATTTTTTTCAAGAATTTTTGAGAGGAATGGTAGATAGGGTTAGGGGTTAGGGCTGTACAGGCAGTGATCACCCTCACTAATGTCTGATTCACATTCAGAAAAGTTGTACTATAAGCAGGTCTGAAATATGACAGAAACGGCTCATTACTGAAAAGAGTTTCAAGGAGTAAAGAGTTAAAACTTCCTTTACACACTCTGAGAGTAATTAAGTAAAAGAAAATGACTTGTCATCAGGTTCTCCAGTTAAATTGATCCGTGTCCCTTGTTTTGTTTCTTTTTCTCCACAGGGGGTTATTTCATTGTAAAAGGTCAGGAGAAAGTCATTCTGATCCAAGAACAGCTGTCCAAGAACCGAATCATTGTAGAGCAGGACAGGAAGGGTGCAGTTGGAGCATCAGTTACCAGGTACTGTAACAACCTATCCATTAGCAGCTGTTCATCCATGATTTTAAAGTCGCCTTCTTGGCAGACATGTAAAGAAAAAAATCAGCTGTTTCTTTTCAGTAGCTGTCTTGTTTGACCATCTTAACCTTTTCCTTTTATTGGCTTCTTCTTTGCGATTCTGCCCAGAAGTGCAGAAGTGTGGAGACGACTCAACAGTGTGGATGCTGTGACTGGTGCTTGGTGGAAACCATAAAGTGAAGCTGCTAATTTAAGACCTGTGAAACTCTGATATATTCGTGGTCATTCCAGTTCATCAAATCTAAAAGGAAAAAATTTCCACCAGGACTGTGATCATCAGTCTTTCTTGAATTAATTCCAGGGAAAGATGCACTAATTACTAGGAATTATGCAACATTATCCTTGGAATGTTTTAGGGGAAATCCCTGGTATCTCAGGAGTGTAGCTTATGATAACATAGACTGATGGATGCTTAAAGGTCAGAAAATATTTGAGTGTCCTGTCTGTGATAGCAGATGTTGGAGGCCACGATTCTGCAGACTGGCACTTAGTTTACAGATTCTCGTACACAAGGTTCGTGGCATTATTTAAGTATGATTTAAAATAAAAGTTTAAATCACGGCAATTGTTTTATAGACATTAAAGCTTTAATAAGGAACAGCACTGTTTTATCTGGCTGTAGTGTCCTATTTCAAATCTCAGATGGTCACGTGGGAGACATTTGATGACCTGACACTGAATGACCCTTACACCCTTGCTCAGTTGCGCACTCGGTTCTCCAACTTTGCACTTCTCTTTTCTAAATGAAAAGAATACATCACTGTAGATGTTGGCTGGAGTTAAATATAAACCTTTGTTTTTTGTTTTGCTGTTGTTGTTTTTAAGATTATGCAAGAAGTAGATCTATGTATAGCTTAAGCTTTTAGTCTTATATTAGTGGATCCATCTAATTTCTGACTCAGTTTCCAATTTGGGGTTGTGTTGGAGCCAGCTGTCATAGGGTGAGCTCTGCTCAGGTTCCCAGATCAGCAGAGAAAACCGTTCACACCTTTGACCAGTTAATTATCACCAGTTAAGTTTTTGGACTGTGGGAGGAAGTCTGAGTATGCAGAGAGACCTCACACAGTTATAAGGTGAACATGCAAAAGAACAAGAACATGACACTAAACATGCTCGTGTTTGCTCTGCTCTTTGTGTCCTCTCCAGCTCCACTCATGAAAAGAAAAGCAGGACTAATATTATTGTTAAACAAGGCCGTTTCTACTTGAGACACAACACGCTGTCAGAGGATGCCCCCATTGCAATCATATTTAAGGTAGGGGTGATTTATTTTTTTTTCTTTATGAGTCTGCTGAAATAATTCCAGTAGGTGGTGCTATAGCACAGGTAAATGGTCAGAGATGAAGATGTTTGTGATGTTATTGCCTTACAGATTGAAGCAAAGACTTGTGAGTGTTTCCAAACTCTCTGTCTTTGTTTTTGCTACAGCTTGAAGTTGTTCCAAAGCTTAAGTTACATATATAGAGAAGTGTTTTTATATGAGATCGTGAATAGTTTTAGAACTCTAGTTTCATTAGTTGCTCGACTGATTACATTTCTTACACCACCTCAGAATGAAAATGTTAGCTGACAGCTGGTATCATGAACTTCTTTGCCCTCTGAGGAGAGACCTCTTCAAACATGTTACCTTATGATGCTGCATGCTCGCTGTGTTTTCACTGCACGTGTTTGCCGGGTAACGTCTTCCCCAGCCCTCCCTCTGTTTGGCAGCGGCTGCAGAGACGATCTGGAATCAGTTCCCACAGCTTCACATTTCCATAAGCAAATGTCAGGCAACATTATGACTCCCTCCTCACCTCACCCCTCCCTGTGAACACTCCCTGTCTCATGTACTCCCCCTTCCCGGTTAAGCTTTTATCTAAATATAACAAGATTTTTATTTTTTGTAGTTGTACAAATATTTTACACACACCGTTTACATGTCATCCACACAGGGGATGGGTGTGGAGAGTGACCAGGAGATAGTTCAGATGATCGGCACAGAGGAGAGTGTCATGGCCAGCTTCGCCCCGAGCCTGGAGGAGTGCCAGAAAGCGCAAATCTTCACACAGACTCAGGTATTTTATCAATCCAAGAGAGCCAGAGCAGGCCGGTGTTATTTCAAGCTTAAACAA
Source organism: Pundamilia nyererei (assembly GCF_000239375.1). NCBI lineage: Eukaryota > Metazoa > Chordata > Actinopteri > Cichliformes > Cichlidae > Pundamilia > Pundamilia nyererei. The sequence goes on from NW_005187571.1 coordinate 92,512, forward strand.
ACACTCTGGTCAGTTTAGCCCCATTTACTCGATGTTAGATTGAAGCTTTAATTAGCTTTGAATTTTGATTTCCAAAGACAATATACTGGTAATATAAGGGAAAAAAGTAATATTACAAAACTGAAGGAGCACTAAAAAGCACTGAAAGTACAGTGCTAATGTTTATGCTATAAAAGAACTACAGTTCTAAGGGTTATAAGACTTGAACTTCACCACCACTAACAAGAGAGATGTCGTAACATGCATGGGATGTACATCTCGGTTAAATCTGTGCTGTAGGTATGCTGTAACCGTAGACTATTCTCTCACCTTAACCTTAGCACAGACATGGTCCTAGCACCACCAAAGATGACCAATTGGTCACGTAGCCCAGAACCTCAGCCTGTTGTTTGTTCCCGGCTGGTTTTTGTAAATAAGCTCCCCACCTTCATATTTACAGATGTGACAAGTTAAAATCACCCAATAAAAATAAACTGTTGTTGAAAACGACACCTTTTCATGCACATCTAGAGTGGAAGTTAATTTTCTGACTGTTTATTAAACAGAAATGTTCCTCGTGCTCAAGTGAATGAAATCCTGATTCAAAAAACTGTTAAAAAAAAAAAAATTTTTGGGTGAGAGCACGTAAAAGTCGGTGTGAATTGCTTGGCATCTCTAATGTGCGATCATTAGCTGCGGATGTGTGCAGAGCAGGATGTTGTTTCTGTTTCTATTGGCTGTCTGCTGTCAGAAGGTATTTTCTTTGTCTCTTTGAGATCAGATGACGAAGGTTTTGTCTTACCAGCCAGTTAAGTAATGCTTTTCATGGGGATTTCATGAGGCCCACGTGTTTTTCTTTGACATCGACAGATGAATGCAATCGGCCAATTTGTTTTTCATAAAGATTATGTTGTTAGAGGAACCGCTGATGCATTGATGAGTCCACATTTGCTTCCTAGCAACCGGTCGCCACAGCTCTCGTGTTCCTCTGTCTGCCAGCCTCCGTGATGTCTTTTCATGGTATTCATTGGGTCATTGTATTGTGCACAATGAGGCCTAAATCTATATAATTAAAGGCAGATAAGGCTTAAGAAACATTGTTATCAGATTATGATAAATAATCTGGCAAAACCAAATTTGACTGTCATCTTCTTTTCTTTTTTTGAATCCGGACACTGTTGATTACATCTGATTTATTTTTATTTTTTTTTAATTTCTCTAAATTAAACAGATTTTTTTTTTACCTTTACCTTAAAGAAATATTAACAATAATTATTTTTATTTTTTATGCAGTTTTGAGGGCAAGTTGGGTGGTCCATCCTTATTAACCTTTGACCTTTGCTATAATTCTGTTGAGGACTCCAGCTGGGCGCTTACTCAGGTGTGGGTGATGTGCACATTGTTCCCTTTGTGGTTCACTTGACCTACCAAGAGTCTGATACACGATTCTCCGTTCTCTGTTTTAAAAATTCAGAATGTTGATCTTTTACACAAAATATCTCCTCGAGACTGTAACATTAATTTATATTAATATTTATTTATATTTTTTGTTTTGGACATTTTTGTTGGTTGGAAAATTAACTGATTCTCATGGTGCGTTCCTTGTCTGACTGACAGTTGATTTAACATATACACACAGCTTTATTAGGAACACCTGCTCAACTGCTTGTTAACACAATATGGCAACAAATCAGTGAATTTAGGTTTTTAGACTTGTTCAGAATGGCTGGCTGAAGTTCAAACTGAGGATCAGAATGGGGATGAAAGTTGATTTAAGTTCCTTTGAACATGCCATGGTTGCTGGTGCCTGATGGGCTGATCTGAGTATTTCAGAAAATGCTGATCTGCTGGGATTTCTCCACACAACCATCTGTATGTATCTGAAACAATCCAGTCAGCCGCAGTTCAAGCGGCTGACTTGAACTTCTTCAAGCTGGTAGGTAGCAGTACTCAAATAACCATTCTTTATACCCAAGGTACCAGAAGAGTATGAGTGCTGCGAACTACAGCAGCTGAAGACCACACCTACTGTCAGCCAAGAACAGGAAACTAAGGCTACAGTTCACATAAGAGTCATTAGAACTCGACAATAGAAGATTAGAAAAATGTTGGCTCATTAGGCTCTCTTCCACAGTGTGTCCTTGTCCTCCTCCTGTCTTCCTCACCCCCAAATTAGTCATGTTGGTAAAAATATTTATGTTCCTCAAAAGGTTGAATCAAATGTTGTTTGGCTGCTCTGTTTCAGGCCCTGAGGTATCTTGGGAATAAAGTGCGCAGACAGCGGATGTGGGGAGGCCCCAAGAAAACAAAGATGGAAGAGGCCAGAGAGCTGTTAGCATCTCTCATTCTCACACATGTGCCTGTATGTAAACAGAATGCTCATCACGATAACTGGCATTCACACTAAAAGGTTACTCGACAAAATGTAAAGACTGTATAACTTGTGTCCAGGTGAAAGAGTTTAACTTTCGGGCTAAGTGTATTTACCTGGCCGTGATGGTGCGGCGGGTGATCCTGGCTCAAGGGGACAACAAGGTGGATGACAGAGATTACTATGGCAACAAACGTCTTGAGCTGGCTGGACAGGTAAGCTTCTGTGCATCTGTCATCCTTGAGGTTTTAATGCACTGCCTTTATTTAATGCTGCATTCAGTTCTGTTTTTGTTCTTTGACTTTAAAACCAAATGAGTCAGAGTTCAGTTCAGACTATAAAGTTTTAGTTAAATTATTATTGATTTTTTTTTTTCATGTTTGTGAGCTGAAAGGTGTTTACTTCCTTTTCTTTACTCATAAAACAACTAGAAACAAAACATGCCTGATGCTTATTAATAACATACGAGCAGAAACACACCAACACTCTCGTGCTTCAGTGTGAAGGGATCACAGCACTACACCAGAGGACAGCGCCGGCTCCAGGCCTGATCTCTCACCTGCACCTTTGTTCCTGCCACCTTCTTTTAATAAGACTCTCATTATTTTCCCTCAGCTTTGTTTTTCCCTGTTTTGTTTTTGAACCCCCCTCCTTTCCCCCGCTAGTATTTCAGCCTGGCTTTGTCGGGAGAGAGATATGCGGTGGCACCAAAATCCTGAGGCTGTGGAAGCATGGGGATTTTTCAGCACCGTGACAATAGAAATGCTGCCTTGACTGGAGCGATTGAGCTAATCCGCAGGCCCGGCTCTGATAATGTAATTACTGCTGTCTTAAGGCCTTTAATTTCCCCCCCCCCAACCTGCTCTGTATAAGGAGCAGGAGATGGAGGGATCGAGGGAGGGGGGAGTACAGAGCCCTGTTTCAATAGGGGGCTTACATACTAACAACGCCAGCAATCTCCTCACTCTCCAATTATGGTTCCCTGACATTCAACTAATTGGCCTGGCTGCGCAATGGAAGCTTAATTTCTTTATTAATTTCAAGCAGTGCTGCCTGTTTGTTTGGATGTATGCTAATGCACAGGTTGGGTGGGGGTTGTAAGAGAAGTTGCCTCCTGTAGACCGGACAGAGGACCACAGGGACCTGGCTTACTTGTGAGCTGGCACACCTGGTTATTACATCTGGCAGTAGATGCACGTGAACTGACACTGCGTGCCAGGAGACCTGAGATTTAAAAAAGCAAACAAAAAACATCTGTATTTTTTTTGCTTCTTTTTAGCTCCTGTCTCTGCTGTTTGAAGATCTCTTTAAGAAGTTTAATGCCGAATTGAAGAAAATCGCAGACCAGATCATCCCCAAGCAGAGAGCAGCTCAGTTTGATGTGGTCAAGCACATGCGGCAGGATCAGATCACCAACGGCATGGTCAATGCGATATCCACGGTGAGAAAGTCATGGCTGCTATAGCTCAGGAGGTCGTTCCATCTCAAACAACATTTTGGAAAGTTTTCTACTCAACCGTCTGCATGTTGCATCAAAATTTTATGGTCCAAAATTTTTGCGTATATAATGAGAATTTTAGCTTCATATGTCAGACACTTTTAAGATACATAATTTTAGAAAAGGTTCATCGCTGTCAAACCTTTTTTAATGTTTATTTATTTTTATGTTTAAATATAAATAGCTGAAAACTATTAAAGATAAAATCTTGACATTTTCCAAGTTACAGATCCTCTAATTTGCCTGCATCCAAAAATGTCTGTTCATTGGCTAGTTAAAGTTTAAAGAACAAAAAATCCCATATTTGAGTATGCACTAATAAAAACAAACAATAAAAACCTTTAAATAGGCTATTAGTGATCATTTTAAAATGATATATAGTTAAATTTCACAGCACTGTAATACAAAACAAGTGTACATGAAATTCTTTGTCACAAAAATGGACCAAATTCATTTTCATTCATCTTTTATTTTGGGTTGATCAAATATTGAACATAAAAAACTAAAATATCAGTATTAATGGTGTCCTGGTCGGCTGAGCTGTATTGCTTGCTGGCTGGACTCTCTTTAAAGTCAGTATCTGACATCAAACAGCTTGCAAAACAGTCTTGATGGATAAATAGAGCTGCAGGCCAAAAGAAACAGACGTGCAGGGGAAATGTTCATTTAACATATCAAAATGTTTATTACATTTATTAAAGATCCTTATGATAGCTAAAAAAAACAAACAATCAAACTATGAGGCGTACCGACATCATCAACCGTAGTGCCTCCAATTAAGTAGAGGTTCAGTTTGTGTTCCTATGTGAGTGTTAACTTAAAATTTTCTCATGCTGTACTTGTAATAGAAGAATAAAGTGGTCACTGATCAAACAAAAATTAGAAAGCAGGAGTTACTTAGATGGAGATTTATAGATTTATATTAAAACAACATTAAGAGTGAAATCCTGCTTCCGCTTTCAGAATTTAAGCCAGAAATGTCTCTTTCTTAATTTGGAGTCATTGCATGAATTTTTGTAATATTAAAATGAAACATGCACCACTTAGGAATAGTTGCTAATACTGGCACACTCTAGCTTCCATTTTTGGATGCTTATCAGTCATTAAAATGCATTAATGAGCAATAAAGTGTTGTGTACTAAGTAATATTTACTATACAGTATGTAATTATTGGTGTTGATGTTTTCTTGCAACAGGGTAACTGGTCTCTGAAGAGATTCAAGATGGACCGTCAGGGAGTCACCCAGGTCCTGTCTCGTCTCTCCTACATTTCAGCTCTCGGCATGATGACCAGGATCTCCTCCCAGTTTGAGAAGACGAGGAAAGTCAGCGGACCGCGCTCCCTGCAGCCGTCACAGTGGGGAATGCTGTGTCCATCTGACACCCCTGAGGGCGAGGTGAGTGTGCTGCGGCAGCCACACCTGATGGCCCAGGAGGTTTCTCAAAGGCTAATATGCTGTGGCACATGTACTGCTATATATAGGAATCATGGTCAGCAATTTCTTTCTCACTTTAATGAGTTATTCTCATGTTATAACACTCCCTGTGATGGTTAGACAATGATCTACCTCTAAATGGGGATTGGAGGGGAGGTTACTGACACTGAGACTCTTAGAAAAACTCTTGTCTCTGTGTTTTTATGTATTTCCACAAGGATAATATTGGATTATATATGTGTATCTGTAGGCCTGTGGTCTGGTGAAGAACTTGGCTCTGATGACGCACATCACCACCGACATGGAGGACGGTCCCATCATCAAGCTGGCCTTCAACCTCGGGGTGGAAGATGTGAACCTGTTGTGTGGAGAGGAGCTCTCCTACCCGAGCGTGTTTCTCGTCTTCCTCAATGGTAAACCTCCTCCTCCGCAGTGGAGCCTAATTAATAAATAAACACAGAGAGAATTAACACCGGAGGCTTTTGCTTTAGATCGTTTGAAAAGAAAGTCTTAATCCTCCCTGTTTTGAATGTGTTGCTTATGAACATGAAGGGAAAAATATTCTGTTTAGTTTACAGAAGGTAAATTTGCATTTCACTGTGGGGCTGATAATTCATTCATTTCACGACAGCAGTAGGTATTATTCTTGAGTCAAAACTTGGCCCCTTAATTACTGTATATGTTTGTCTCGCCACTGATAACTGTCAAATTATATTAGCTGCCATACCATTTAATTAGTTGGTAGCAGCAGGTGTCAAAGCCCTTCAGAGTGTGTTCAGTGCAAATGTGCCCTCACACAGAGGCAGAGCACAGTGTCTCCTCTGTTCTCCAGTCATTTGTCTGTCAGACTTGATATGAACACACCCCTACATGCAGTTAGAGCTCCGTTTCTTCCAGAGTAAGCTGCGGTGTCTTACAAATGCTGCCTTCACTCCTTCTTTGCATTTAAAGTTTGAATTTTAACCAAAATCAGCTGACTAATAATTTGTCGTGGCTTTTTTGTGTAAAAATCCCATAAATGTCCTGTTTTAGCCTCTTAGATGTCAAATGTGTCCATGTTTCTTGTTTTATATAATGGTAAACAGATAATGTATGAGCTTCAGACAGGTGTTTATTGTACTGTGGCCATTGTTATATGGTTTACTATTCTTTGGCATTTCACTGATAATTTGACTAACTGAGAAAACAACTAGTAAATTATTGGATAAGCAAAATCCATGTGTTTATTAATGTGAACTCTAAATGTTAAACAAATGTGATGCAGCAGGTTAAACCGCTTCACACACAAACAACCAAGCAGTGATGCAATCAAGAACAATCCTACTGTCCATAATGTGAACTGCAATATCTGTCAAAGCTATGTCAAAAGATGTTGTTATTGAACAGTCTCTAATGCATAAACTACATTTAACAGTGCACTCTTTTTAGCGGGTTTACATCCAGCAAACATCTCTGCTGTGAGGGGAAAACCTTCACTCATCACAGCCACACACCTACAGACGCTACCTGGCTCGTCAGAGAGTGAAATGTAGCTCCTCAATGATGCTGGCAACTTTTCTGTCTCTACGCTGTGACAATAGTGTTGTATGCATTGTGATCCATCAGATGTTTTCAACATTAACAAACGTGCTACAAGTGACTGTGACATGAATTTGAAATAATGAAGTGAAAAAGTCACATAAAATAATCAAAGGAAGATCAATATAATGTGTTATTCTTATCAAAGGGTTTTGTAACATCAATAAATTAAAAAAATAGGTCTTAGCCTGTTTTGGCGTGCTGTATCACAATTGCGTAACAATTGTTTGGTTGCTCTTAAAGATTACTGAATACGCAAAGTCAGAATGTGTTTAGCTCAGCACATCAGTCTTCTAACCCAAAAATATGTTTAATATTTAATGTCTATCCTCGTTATCTGTATCATGTCTACAGGTAACATCCTCGGTGTGATCCGAGACCATCAGAAGCTGATCAACACTTTCAGGTTGATGCGCAGGGCGGGTTTCATCAATGAGTTTGTGTCAATCTCCACAAACCTGAGCGACCGCTGCGTCTACATCTCATCTGATGGAGGACGACTCTGCAGGTGCGGAAGTTTAGAAAAAATAGCATAATGTGGAAATAAATGTTTGCTGAAGATCGTTACACACCAGTGTGTTTGCTTAGCGTAACATTGAGTTCTTTAGTTGTAAGAATGTTTTTCACACAGCTTTGTTTTGTTGTGTTTCCCTCTGCAGACCATACATCATAGTAAAGAAGGGAGTTCCAATGGTGAAAAACAAGCACATCGAAGACCTGTCTCAGGGCTACAGGTGAGGGTAGGAGTGCAGAGAGTGACTGCTGTTATTAGAGAAGCAGCTCTTTAAGTTACTGTTTTGTTTTTTAAACTCGCCACTTTGGCTTATTTGCTAACTTAATAAACATCAATTATACAACTGCTTGAAAAACAAAAGCCATTGGTTAGTATCATGCATATTTGTGAAATTATGAGTGTATCCTCACACCACAATCACACCATACAGGCACTTCCCAAACAGTAGGTTTTTATTAATAGTTTCTGTACTTTATTTACTTCAGAACTTTTGAGGATTTCCTACATGAAGGCCTGGTGGAGTATCTGGATGTCAACGAGGAGAACGACTGTCAGATCGCCCTTTATGAATACATGATTAACAAGTAAGTGGCACATGATAAGCTGATATCAGTAAAATGAAAAGATCATTCAGGTTTATGTCAAGTAAGTTATACCTGTTTTTTTTGGGGGGGGTTTTAAACCTCTCTAGAGACACAACACACTTGGAGATCGAGCCCTTCACACTGCTCGGGGTGTGTGCCGGACTCATTCCCTACCCCCACCACAACCAGTCACCCAGGAACACATACCAGTGTGCTATGGGCAAGCAGGCAATGGGTAAGAGTGGGCTGAGCAGCTAGCACACAGGTCATCAAACTGCAAGGATCTCGAATCCTTTCTCAAACATCCTCCCCACAGCTGCATGTGCACACACAAACACGGCCTCTTACAGTAATTTAATCTTACATGAACACATGAACAGTGTTCCTAAGCCTCCTAAATCTGCCGGTTCAGAGTTTGCACTTTTATTTGCACAAGTTAAAATCATACAAAAGGGCATTAGAATAACAAATGGTATAGATACAAGCGGCCTGCTGGTTCGTCTCCCCCAAAACTCCACTCCTGCACCACTTCTTGTCAGAATGCATTTGTACGTGTGATTAAGTGTCTCATGTGTGTGTGTGTGAGTGTGTGAGCATGAACATCAAACATGGGGAGCTTGCGTAGGTTTTCTTTTGTGCTGTGTGTGCAGAGGCCCTTTCCCTGCCAGTCACCCAGAGTGTCATTAGCAATTCATTGTGTCTGCTCTGGCTGTGCTCGGGGGGTCAGTGTGCTCAGCTGCAAAAGACCACTGAGTGTGCACCCGGAGCTCCTTGGTAACCAGAACTTCCCCAAACGGCCCTGCTAACATTCGTAAGGACTGCGGTCGCCCCCACCCCTCCACTTTACCTTCATCCGTTCCTTCCTCCCCGCCCTCCCAGTCTTTACAAAAACACTGACTGGAACTATATTTGGCCCAATATTCTCTGCCTTGTCTATTTTGTATGGACGGCTCTCATACATGTGCAAATCTGGCTGTGTGGCCCGGCCCTGTTAGCACACGCAGTTTAATTGTGAAGCAGTATCATCTGACAAGTGTCAAAACCACACGGAGGCCAGACTTTAGGCCATAATATAAGAGAGGTCTAATCAGGAGGAAGTAACATCTATAATCCTCTAAAAATGGATTTATTGACAATTTTATATATTTTCTTATAGATGCCCTAAATCACTAGATTACAGACACACAGTGAGTTACATATAAGTTTTTATTAAAAATTCAGTTCTTTTTTTAAAAATTCGTGATTCTTCTCTCCAGGGACTATCGGCTACAACCAGAGAAACCGCATCGACACCCTGATGTACCTGCTGGCCTATCCTCAAAGGCCGATGGTCAAAACAAAAACCATTGAGCTGATTGATTTTGAGAAGCTGCCGGCTGGTCAGAACGCCACCGTGGCTGTGATGAGCTACAGTGGCTATGATATTGAGGACGCTCTGGTCCTCAACAAAGCCTCACTGGACAGAGGTGTGAGATCTGTCCAACTTAAAGAATTGCATAGTCGTTTTTAAGCAACAAAATACCAGAATAGGAGGTAGAAAATCTAATGTAACAGTAAATGTGTCTCCAAACAGGATTTGGACGGTGCCTTGTCTACAAAAATACAAAATGCATACTGCGGCGTTACACCAATCAGACTTTCGACAAAGTGATGGGCCCCATGTTGGATGCTGCAACACGAAAACCCATCTGGAGGCACAGCATCCTGGATGCTGATGGTATCTGCTCCCCTGGTGAGTACCAGCAGGACTGGAGCAAATCCAGCATGGTTCGCTGCTCCTTAACAGCCTCTTCTGTGGCATTCATTTTATGAGCATTATCTGTGTCATTAATAGTGGTCAGGAGTTTGTTTTTACTGATGTTTCACTCAGAGAGAAGTGAAGTCTATTTTGCAATATTTACACACACACACCACTTCTTACATATCTCCATAGTTTTTCATCGATTGGAACAGTTAGAAATGTGTCATCAATATTATTAGTATGAAGAAGAAGAAGAAGAAAATAGGATCATACAGTACAAGTGTGGATTAATCAGGCATCTCACGTATGCCTGATTACAAGCCAGTCCATTTCATGCATGCACAGTAGCGCAGGAAAATAGTTGCTCACACACTCGCTGTGGCCATTATTGAGCTCTTCACTGTGAGTGAACACACAGTTCCCAGAGTAAATCCTGGTGGAACCACCACAAAATCGTTTTTTACAACAAACCAAATCTGGCACCTAAATCACCCTCACCAAGCTCAATATGGACATTTTAAAGGAGTTAACAAAGAGAAAGTGCCTAAAGCTGAAGCTGTCCAGAGCTTATAGCCGGCCTGCAGCCATGAGATGCATTGTAAGCCTCGGTATGAGCAAAGTATCAAAGCAGTTACAAAAAAATTGTAGAGACGAGTGAAAAGAAACGAAGGTCCTGTTGTCTGGTGACATTATAAACATGCTGAAAAATGATGTAAGTAACTGACGTTTGTTTTGTAATGTAAATCTGTTGCATCTGCTTTTGTTTCGTTATTATGTAAAGGTGGGTGTACAGAAACTTATTTTCAATTAATCATTTGTACCTCATGTGGCAGACCCCTTTAAAAGCATCCTGTGACTTACTGCTTTTATTATGAAAATAATATTTAAGATTCAAAAAGTTGATTTTTGTTTGTATATCCTGTATTAGCAACAGAGCCCAACTTATATAAAGCTCCTATTTGCTGATATAGTAATTTTCATTTGTCAGGCAATAAATTAACAGTAAAGAAGAAACAGAAAAAAACACCCTTCAACCATGTTATCGGTGTTGACTTTGCATAGTTTGTCCACTAGAGGGCACTCTGCTACTTCCCTGTTGGCAACATGCTACAAACAAAACAGCCAGTTGATCTGAGCAGAGTCAGATGGATAATGAATAAGTAAAACAAACTTATTTTTAAACCTGCGTTGTAACATTATGTTGGTAAGGACACATAAGTTACTGCACATAACAAGTATGAGGCAAATGTTTTTCTTTCATGTGCATTAAAAAAAAAATCGTCCGATATATCTGATTTTTAAGTCTGCAAATTTCAGTATCAATTCCAGTATTGGTCGGGCTCTAGCGTGCGGATCGCTTCTCAGTCGGATCCACTCCTCGTTCATCATATTTAGTTTAAAAAAAAAATAGCGCAGGAGACCACAAACCTTGGGGGGGCATGGACATCAAAGAGCTTGTTTCTATCTTTCATATACAGTTTATGGTTTTAGTAGCGATTCAAAGTCATTACCAGAACAGTAGAGACATTTTTGAAGAAAGCAGATGTAAACAAAGCTAGCAAAAACAAAACAGGTAACAAGCAATTTAAAACTGTGTTAAATACAGTTTTAAATTGAGAGCCCACATGTGAGAGCCCACATGTGTGAGCTCAAATGTGTGAGCTCAAATAAGTCTGAAAACAAACTTATTTGTTTTCGTTCTTTTGCTTTTGGTCAAAGATTTGACGTTAGCACAAGTTAAAGAGAACTTAATGGCCTTTAGTCTATGTAGGCCAGTCTGTCTAAGACTCTTTGATGTGTTTTGTGTGCTTCAGGTGAGAGAGTGGAGAACAAGCAGGTGCTGGTGAACAAATCTATGCCGACTGTCACGCAGACACCACTGGAGGGCAGTACCCAGCCAGGCCAGCCCCAGTACAGAGACGTGCCCATCAGGTGAGTCAGCTCCCAGCACCACGCCCACACACATCACTGTGGAACTATTTTTTTCCAGCTCTTACATCTATGTAAAGGGAAAAACGGGACTCAGTTTGAATTCTCTTGTTTTCAGTTATAAGGGGTCAACGGACTCGTACATCGAAAAGGTATTGATCTCGTCCAATGCTGAAGACGCCTTCCTCATCAAGATCCTCCTGAGGCAGACCAGGAGACCTGAAATAGGCGACAAATTCAGCAGTCGACACGGACAGAAAGGTGCCGACCCCATGACAGCCACAATGCCTGCTCTGTGAGACCAGAGCCTAAAGATTTTGAGCTCAAAGCTGGAGGGAGAGTACAGAGGGTTAGGGTTTTCAACCTGTTGCGAGAGATTTGTAAATGCCTGGACAAAAAGAGGAAAATCTTTCACTGTGCTTGAGCATTTGTTGAGTCAAGTCCCACTAGCTGCTGTTCTGTCACTGCCCCCCTGTTCTCATCTTTCAAGAGCCTTTTCAATTAATTGGCTCTTTGTCCTGTGCCAGACTATGCAAATTTATTACACCCCAGCAGTATTCTGGTGCTACTGGGGGGAAAAAAGTGTTTATAGCCTCTATTGTTTTGCAGCGCCTCCCCTATAGAGGGCTAGTATGATGTTTTAATCAAAAAGCTAACTGGCGCCATGCATAATTTACTCTCTTCATTAACATGGTGGGCACTGGGCGGTCAGCTCGGGATGGGACAATGTCTTCTGTCTCAGATAGTGACAAGGAGAGAGGTCAGTGTGGGGTTAGCTGGAGGAGTTTTGGATGGAGACACCCAGATGTGCAGCTGATGTGGAGTTAGTTTTAATCACAATTGCCTCAAAGAGGAAAAGTAAACCTTTTTATCTACATTTTTGCTTCACTGTGGTCATCTCTCTGTAAAAACAACCATTTATTTCTTCTCTGATGAGTAATTTGAAAGGAACAAACTCATTATTTCTTCATCAATATATAAAAGTGTTTAATTAGAAGTGAATTTGGCTGCAGTGATGGATCTCCCAGCTTCTCATGACTACTCTCATAAGTCCTGGTCAGCAGAGCAGAATAAGTTAATTATTTACCGGTCACACACACATACACAGCTGTGTAGGTGGGGGAGGCGGCGGACGGGCTGTTAGTAGTAGGGGCCTATTGTGTGAGCCGCCACTGTGGAGCTGTATGAGCTGTGATGGAGGGCTCTGGACCCTTGCTGTTGTCTTGCCTTTCTCTGCTGATTTCATGCCTCTTTTATCATTTACTTTCACACAAAACAAACAACACCCAAGGATGTCTGCTGTTGGTAGTGTCTCTGTGGTGCTTTCCACCGTTTTCCAACTTCATTCTTCCTCCTCTCACTCCTCTTTTGGAGTACTTTTAACCTGATAATCAGCCTTTTTCTTAATGCCTTTTCTCTCTTTATACTTTCTTCTGGCCCTGCCTTACCCGCCTTTTCTCTTTTCTTTTCACCTTCTTCCTGCCGTTGGATGACTTTCCTGTTAATCGCCGTACTTGTTCCTAGTCAACATCCTGTTGCAACATCCTGTAAGGCATCAGCAGTCAGCTGCGTCGCTGACTGGTCAGCTAATAGTGAATTTTTCCCACGTGCACTGATTCGTTTTCTCCTCTCGAGTTGATCCCCTCCACTTCCTCTGACTTGAACTGAAAATCATGGGTGTGTAATCCCAGTCTCCCTGTCCAGCTAAGCACCTTTCTCCACTTCCTGCTCTCCTTCACTTCACTCCTTTTTCCTTTTTTTCTTCGTTTTTTCATTTGCAAATGGACCTACAATCTGTTTACCATGGCCAAGGAAGAGTGCTTCGGCCCCTCAGTAAACATTTGCACTCACACTTAAACTCCTGGCTACCAGGGGTGCTTGTCCCCCCACATCATGCGAGTCAAAAGAGGTCCCTGTCTGTCCACATGAGTATGGAAATGTCATGCTCTGCCAGTGGTCCACACAGAGCCCCCACAGCACAAACACTATTAAGTTTGCTGAACTGGTGCTTGCAGTTAAGTCAGAAAGTCAGATTTTTTTGTCCTTAAAACCACATTAAAACTGCAGCCTACTTTTAAAACTTATCACTTTTATTTAACATTTTCTATTCAAAATATTATAAAAAG
>NW_005187571.1:107072-137697 GCF_000239375.1 Pundamilia nyererei
CAGCTGAACATGAGAGGTTTTTGGACCAATTTTGTGTTCTCCATTCTTTAAGCACCGGTTTGAGCACCGTTTGAGCACTGGCACCGTTTCAAAAGTACCGATTTGGCACCGGTATCGGATAAAACCTAAACGATACCCATCCCTAGTTAACACTGCTGTAAAGTTAAAGTACAGCCTCGGATCCTCACATGTGGGAAGCTGATTGGTTTTCTCTTTGCCATATGTGTGCATTAATGTTTTTTGTGTGTGTGTTTGTGTGTTTCAGGTGTTTGTGGCCTCATCGTCCCACAGGAGGACATGCCGTTCTGTGACACAGGGATCTGTCCAGATATCATCATGAACCCTCATGGATATCCCTCCAGAATGACGGTGCGACACTTCACAGCTGTGGAAACTCAAATTCTGCAACATTTTTCTCTGTTGATTCATATGCCAAGTATTTTTTGCATTGTTTCCATTGTTTTGTTCAGAAATAAACCAAAGGGGAAGAAATTTAAAAAATTAAACAGTAAACAACCATAATGTCAAAAAACGGTATGAAATATAATCTGCAGATAACGAAACGTTTGCTAAACGGTTGATTAAACGATTATTTTCTCAAAAGTTTTAAAAGACCCCAAAGGCAAAAAAGTGATACCTTTAAACATCTTGGAAGATCCAATCATTAATGATCAACCCATTCGCTGGAGCTAGAACTTATAATATATTATTCATGGTATTTTTAGGGCTATTAATTCATCACTGGCTTTGTCATTTCTGCTCCGATGTTGTAACATTTGTCAGGGAGGTTAAGTTTTCTTTTCTCTTGGTGAAAAGCTGGTTATTTGCCGTCTAATTTGAGGACGTGCTTCTGGTTTTTATTTGTGGGTTGTTGTTTTTTTTGTTTTTGTTCTTTTTGCTACGACTGGAGTCTGAGTCACGTAGGATGCTGTGGCTGTCGCTCTTTATAGGTTTGTGCCGGCTCTCCTGAGACAAAACCCTCATTATCCCCACTCCTCTTCTCTCTGGGTTATCATTGGCTTCCAGAGCACACGTCCATTGACGCCGTTAAGCAGCAATCTCACTGTTCACAAACAGATATTTGTTGCTGCGGAGACAGCTGCCAGTGAGGCCACCGCCTGTAGCGGTGTGTGTGGAAGTTTTATAAAACGTGGCCAGTACATGTGAACTATAGGATGGTGATGAATGTGAATGACATGAGACTTGGCTCGGTTTCATACACTGTAAAAACCTGAATGATCTTTACTGCTGCTCACTCTGGTTTCCATGGAAAAGGCTCAGAAATGCTTGGCTCCAGAGGATGTTTCTGTGGCCTGGGAGTGATATGAGAGTAGGTGTTTCCCTTTGTGTGTCGGGGTCAGGGGTCCTCTGAGTGCGATCTTAGTGGAATTGTTGAACTCAGCCATCCTTGGACTGCTGTCACCAACCCTGAGGAGTACATGTGTAATCTAATCTCACCCTTAATATACACATTTAGTGCCAGGAGAGGATGTAAAGCACAAAAAGATTTGTGTAATGAACAGAGCTGCTGTTCTTTTCCTGAACTTCGTCAGGTGGGAAAGTTGATTGAACTCCTGGCTGGGAAGGCGGGGGTCCTGGATGGGCGCTTCCACTATGGCACAGCCTTCGGAGGCAGCAAGGTGAAGGATGTGTGTGAGGATCTCATCCGTTATGGATACAACTACCAGGGCAAAGACTACGTCACTTCAGGCATCACTGGGTAATTAATAGAGGATGTTTTAGGTTAATAGCCACACACAACACAATGCTGCTACACAAGTGTTTGCATTGCTACTCATGACTGTTTACAAGTCTTATTTCTCTTAATGCTGTGAAAAATTTCTCAGAGTGATGTTAACATTTTCTCACCACAATATTAGTTCTTAACTCATTCACTGCCAGGGTTTTTGAGCATTTTTACTCATTTTTGAAGAGCCACAGAAAACTGTGTGTTATGATCATATAAATGCTGAACCTACCAAAATGAAGAACAGACTCTCTTCTTTCATCCAAAAAAAAAAGCTTGTTTCTACCATTTGCCATTCTTTAGTAATCAGCTGTAGAAGAGAGGTGGGTTCCACCAAAAATGCCTGTTTTGACCAAAAAAAGGGAGAAAACGAGCTTTTTGTGAAAAATACATTTCAAGCAGTCTGATATTCACTGACAAGCTGCCCGAGGTTGTATTCTAGCCCCTCCCATTGACGTCAATGGCAGTGAATGAGTTAAACAGTAGCTTGAATGTTTTCATTATGCAGAAATTGCATATTGTCATAGTGGCCTCGTTAGTGCCTGTCCATCCGGCACCAGCTGTATATAAACAGTACATTTAATTTCTGTGTAAAATCTGCCGTCTGAAGGCAAGGATCACGTGTACAAATCTTTCATTGTTAGTATTTCTTTATTCAAATTTATGGACCAGCAGTCCAAAAAGAAGGCAGATTTTTGTTGGAATCATCTCATGCTCTGCTTATCCACTATTTCATTACAAAAAATGATAGATTTTATATGCTTATGTAATGTATGTGTTAGCCTGATGTGCACACAATTCCTGACCCCTGCTTTTCCCTCAGAGAACCTCTGGAGGCTTATATCTACTTTGGACCTGTGTATTACCAGAAACTGAAGCACATGGTTCTTGACAAGATGCACGCCAGAGCCCGAGGCCCCAGAGCCGTTCTCACCAGGTAGTTTCTCATCTGTGGTGACGTTGAGATTCGATTAGTGCCTATAAGTGTTGAATTAAATTCTCCGTATCCAACTGTCCTGATAACAGGCAGCCCACGGAGGGTCGCTCCAGAGATGGAGGTCTGCGTTTGGGTGAGATGGAACGTGACTGTCTGATCGGCTACGGAGCGAGCATGTTGCTCCTGGAGCGCCTCATGATTTCCAGCGACGCTTTCGAGGTGGACGTGTGTGGGCAGTGCGGGCTGTTGGGATACTCTGGGTGGTAAGCTGTTTCTGCTGGTGAAACATGTTAGGGGGCATCACAAGATCTGGTGCACATTGATACGAACTGAAAGAAGGGGAAATATTTTAGTTTACACAGTGACTAAAAAAGCTTGGTAGCTGTGTAATCCGGGTGGTCCATAAACGTCTGTTCTGTTTCCGTGTTTCAGGTGTCATTACTGTAAGTCGTCCTGCCACGTCTCCTCCCTGCGTATCCCCTACGCCTGCAAACTCCTCTTCCAGGAGCTGCAGTCCATGAATATCATCCCTCGACTCAAGCTGTCGCGCTACAACGAGTGAGCAGGACAGAGACGGGACGTGTGAGTCACAGGTTTAGAGCAAGAGTTATAAGTTGATTTGTGAATGTTTGATCGAGCGACAAACAAGCAGAAAGAAGCTGAAACAGGACTATTTTTGTTGTTGTTTAAAATCTGAAAACTTTTTTTCCTGTTTCTTTTTTTTTATGTTTCTTTTTTCTCTGTTTGTGTACATAATAAATAAGTTGATGTTTTTTGTTAAACTTTGACTTCTTTCATTACAAATATCAAAAGGTTGCCCTTTGAGGGCAAAATCTCCAGGATGTCACCAACTTTAAATTGTTTGTCCTGAAACATGTTTTGACCGCAAGATCTTTTGAACATCCTGACCTGGGTCAAATTTCCCCACTTTTTTTTTCTGTCTGCTTTTCTCCTGTCTAATAAATATTAAGTAGGATTTTGAAGCTGGAAACTTTGAGATCGGCTGTAGCAGTGCAGTGTGAAGAAAACATACCCTAGAGTCAAAGAGGTCCCATAATAACTTCTTTTCAGTAGATTCACTCTTCACTGCTGATTTAATCACTTAAATTCAAAAAGATAAAAGCAGGTGCGTGCAGCTACATGCCAGATATCCAACGGACGCTATAAAGCTAAATGGTAGAATTAAGTGAGTGAATCTAATCAGTATCGTCACCTTAAATATAAACTGATCTTTGTTACCCACGAACAGTGTCCTGTATGGCTGTAAACTTTGTCACTTACTGCAAATTAACCAGTGTAACCTGCCCCAGCGTTTTCATGCAACCTTTGAATAACATGAAATTAGCACACGCATTTGTTTTTCAAGGTCTTTCTCAAAGATATCATTCAAAAGCACATCATGTATAGATCCACTATCAGATAAATATACGAAATAATAGGACAGTACATTTGAGATTTAGTTTTCTAGTGTATAAAATATCAGCAGTCGTCCCCTTTGTGCTAACTTCTTTCTCGAGTCTTTCTCTACATTTCTTGACACCAGTTTAGTTCAGAAACAGTTTCTGTGTTTTCTGATATTTGCTGAGCCGTTTGAAAAGTATTTGACCCAACACGTAAAAAAGCATTACTTCTCTAATGCTGAATTACTGTGACTGCAACTTTACACCTGCACCGTGAACACATGATGTGTGTGTGTAAGGGGGCCATGGGATGTCATTGTTTTTTATTACCTGAATTAACAAATTCTGCTGTGTTATGCTTTAACCTGCCTTAACTTTAAAATAATTAACTAGGAATTAACTAAAACTAGATGTGAAAACATTTTGGTTACCTAAAATAAAAAACTTAGTTATTTGTTTTTCAAAACTTTAATGAAACAATGTTGTGAAATTAGGAGATTAACTGAAAAAAACACACCAAAACAACAAATTTAGATGACAATTTTGTATATGTTAGTTTTGTGCGATTTATTCTCACAGCTTGTCTGATGAGGCTTTGATGGATGTATTTAATGAGGCTTCAGATGTCTACAACACTGTGAGACTTTTTTTCCGTAAATCTTACCTCTGGTATATGTCATAAATACGATACTTAGGACAAAAACTACCCTGAAAATAATTTTTAATAACTGCTTATTTTTAGTTGTAAACAATAAAATCTGAACTGAAATGAGCAAACCCGCTCAGGAAACGAAATCAAACTAAACTGGATTAAAATGAAAAACACAATTTAAAAACTCCTTAGAAAATTCAAAGTAATAATAATAATGTTATTATAAAGTTGCTCTGTGGGAATCGTACTGAGTCTGAGAATTACCTGCCCAGGTGGCGGCCATGCAAACTCAAAACACATTAAAAATGCAACAACAAAAAATACAACGTCAGTAACATGTTATACTATACACAAACACCCTTACCTAGTGTTGCTTTAAAGATAAAGAAAGAGCTGTTTTCTGCAAGTGGTGACCACCGTCCTGTCAAATCATAAAGAATCTGTAATAAAACAGAGAGATGCCTGAAATAAAAGTGAATGCACTGCATCACTGTAAATAATGTTTTCGTTATGAATTTAACCCAAGAAGTAATGAAAACAAAATAGTGTGCATTTAACACTTTGTGCATTTATACTGAGGTGTGTTGTCAAGTCTTTTTTTTATTTGGGAAGGAGTTAAAGTACAATTTTAAGACATGTATTAACCTTTTAGAATTTACAGGTGTGAATAGTGATTACTCACAAAGCATCAGCTGATGCTTGTGTTAGTTAAACGTATAAATGAGAATCAGAGCACAGTTTTATAGTTATCAATGCAGAAATCCTGATGATTTAAAGCCTTTTCGTAGAAAGAGCAAATAGTTTGTGCTCTGATATCAGTGCATCTTTATGCAGCTGATACACGCACAGAAAATAAGCATTCAAATGTTCTAGAATTCATCTCATGGAACAATAAGTATCTTTTTATTATTATATATAATCAGCAGTGTACAGTTAATTTTTTTTACATTTTTAACTGATTTTTGGAAGATTAATTTTGTTTGATCACAATCAAAAACACGAGTGACTGAAGTCTCTCGGTAGAGAGAGCAGGATGTCTCCTGTTTGAATTCAATACGAGTGGACAGCTGGATGCTCGATGCAGCAGCTTTGTTGACGTTACCAGGGAGAGAGCAGCTTTAAGTCATATGATTTCCTCTTTAAAGTGAAGCCCTAATGCCACCAACTTGTCGTATGTGGCGTAACCACATACCCCCTACTCCCACGTGCACACACAACTCTATTGGGGCCTTTTCACTAAACAAAGCAGAGCACATCCGTTTGTGCGGGCAGAGTGTGTGAGAATGGGATTGGTGGAAAAGGGCTCTTTTTAGTGGCTGCACCTGTCCTATTTTACGAGGCACTAATAAGCAGATAACAGTCACTAGGCTGGGAAAAAATGAGTGAGAGCCATTGAAATTAGGCTGAAATTAATTAGGTCCTCCTCTGAAGTCCTGACTTTGCGTGGCCAGCATCTAGAGCTTTGAGAGTTGAGTCAAAAATGAGATTTCCCTGACCTTTCACCCAATCCAGCAGCTCTTTCCTTCCTGTTTGAGCCCGATTTGATGCTCACCCCTGTCCTAACTAAGCGTGGCCCTGTGTCCGTCACCCTGTCCTGTGCGTCGCTGAGTGTCAGCAGTGGTGTCCACGCCTGCGCACTGCGAGTGAAAGTCCTTCTTTGCGCTCCATGGTGTGGTGAGTAATTCAGCCATAATCCGCCTTTCTCCTCTCCCCTCTTCTTTCCCCTCTCCTCTCCCCCTCTCCTGCGGTTCCATTCATATTCTAATCACAGCTTTCCCTTCTCCAGCTCTCAGGCACTCCATCAGAGCCCTCCCAGCCTCGGGTTTTGCACTTTTACTTCCCCCCCTTTGTGACCGTTCCCTCTTCTCAGAGGCATACCAAAAATAAGGTTGCAAAAAAAAAAAAGAGGTGAGAACTCCACCAAAACATTCACACTGGTGCAGTTTCATCATGTATGGATGTGTGTTGCGCCGCAGCTCTGGAAAAGTTACCACAATAGTGCTTTGGGGGGTTTGAATGAGGAGTGAGGAGCAGCACAAATGCAGGCAACAAGTGTGTGAGGGATGTGAAGTGGGAGTTAAAACCAGAAGGAAAGGCAAGAGTGGTGGTTGTGTAGAGATGTATGTTTATTCGGAGCTCGGGGGTGTATAAAAACGTATTAAATGCCATAATGGAAGACGGGGAGGCCACAGTGTTAGGACTGCGTAGATCTAAGCCTCTTTTTTTTTTTTTCTCTTTTTTTTTTCGTTGGGAGGGAGCTTTTCTTATTCAAAACAGCCCCACAAAAGACTTCCAGTGAGCCTTGCCACATCCCCATCTGACTTGGGGCCATTCATCAGCCTTCCAAGCCTATCAATGACATGTCCCCATCAGGGCTCCTATAAAATCAGCCCCTTTCCCATGAAACATCAGCAAACATTTTGACGGGTCTGGCTTTCCCCCCGCTGGATTTCTGGAGTCTCTACCCCCCCGCCCCACACCCTCACCCCCTTCCTTTCCACCCTCATTCCCACCTCCCCTCCTCTCCTCCGCCAACACCACCCCTCTCTTGGGCGAACCTCAGATCCTCAACATCTCCTGTGACGGGCAGCGGTCACGGAAACACAGAGCTAGACGAGGGGAGAGCCACTGAGGAGGGAGAAACGTGCGCTAAGCCATTTTCTTGGAGGAGTCAGTGTCGTTGATGGGAAGAGGATGCATTGCGGGCTGCTGGAGGAGCCTGACATGGATTCCACAGGTCAGTCCTGTTAAACTCTGCCTGCCTTGGATATGTTGAGGAAACCCAGCTTCTATTCACATTGTATGAGTTTTCTGCTGCGCTTATGCAAGTCTGGAACTTTCTCTGCAGGCATTCGGGTGAACTGTCCGGATGCTCATTAGCTTTTTAAATTTCTGAAATTACTTACGAGGGAGTGTTTTCGGTCACACTCGCTTACGGGAAGATGCAGGAGACACTTGATTAGAGAAAAGCAGGAAATGGACCTTCAGTCTCCACAATTGGTTTCTTGCTGTTATTTTTTAAAGTCAAACTAGAGAACTTGTAATTATGAGAGCAGCATTTAAAAACACAAGTGTACATCACAGTGCACCTGCTTTTTAAAAAGGTTATTTACTAGGTACAAAACTGCTAAAGCAAGACATTTTTTCAGCTTTGAAACAGGTTTTTACTAAGAATTTATCACCAAATTAATTTTCTTATGGTAAGAAACTGAGTTTCTTATGGTAAAACTGAGTCCTCTCTGCAACGTTAATGACAAATCTAATTATACACACTTTCAGGCAATTTAGTTTTTTTTATGTGAGTCCTTAATTGTCATTTAGCATAGTTTTCAGGATGATGCAGTTTAGTCCCAAATGTGTGCTCATAAATGAGTGAACATCCATTTTCACTTGTTGATCAAATTTAATCCAATTATTTAGATCCCCAACTTATCTGTTCTTGTGGCAAATGAAGCTTGAGATCCGAGCCTCTGTGGAGAATTAGCTCCACTTCAGAAGATTCTCTTTTTCATTTCCAGGGTTTTTTTTTTAAGCTAGAGAAAGAAGCCACTGCAGACGGGAACTGATGAGACACGATGAGGACCTGGAAATGATGTAATTTCTGTGTGATGCTATTTACCATCTGTCAGTGCTACAGTGTTAGAACACTGTTAAAGAGTAAGCTATAAATATTTACGTACCAAAAAATCTTTCTCCGCTGGAGTTTTTAGTTGTTTTTTTTTCTAGACAGGATTTTAAGAGCAGTCACTCTTTTTTTTTTTTTTCTAGACAGGACGTGCTGAAGATTGAAGTATCCACTCTTCATCGAATCTTAACTTTTAAAAGTTTTTATTATCTTCCTCGATGCCGTGCTCAGACAGCGCCAGCAGCTGGTGCTGTGAATGTTGTCACTTGCAAATGAAAAAAGATTCAATAACTTTAATGTGGAGGGATTTCCATTTGTTGCAGAGCCTAAAAGTTTGGTTTAGTTTTGCATAAATATGTCGGTGACTTTTTCCTGATCACATCTTAGTTTTTATGCTTATAATTCAGATTCTCTGTTTACGACATGCAGTTTAGCTCTAAACTTCCTGGTAGAGAAAAAGCTGTAGCTTAAAATCGAAGCAATTTTTACACCGAATTAAAGTAAAAGAATTTTGTGAATGCCTCTCATAAAAATAGTTGAAGAATTCGATTTTTTTCCACTCTACTCGGCTGTTTCTATATGAAAGCCTTGGTGTTTTGCTGCTGCTCGCTCACAGAAACCACACCAGTTGAGCTATTTCTAAGTAGAAATTAAAACAGGACAATGGCTTCTATTCCCCCAGACTGCTTCAGTAATGTGCACAGGCTCTTTTAAGCAAGTGTGTATGCTCGTAGTCTCCTGAGAACAATGCTGGATTCCTGCCGTCCTGGTGAAAACATGTCAAATAGAGCCAGGGCTGCGCTGCTGCCCATACAATCGATTGTTGTCAGCTCACCCTGTCACATTAGCGACATTTAAAGTGTCCTGTATAGCCAGTGATTTGCAGTGTTTATGCAAATACAGCTTTGGCTCTGTTCCACTGCAGGATGACATTAGTCACTTCACAAAAAGGGATTTTTAAATATGTGGGTTTTCTTTAGTTAAATTAAAAGTTAATTTAAAAAACAAAGAACAAAACTGAATGAAAACGTAAACTAAACATTTTTTTAAAACTTATTTGTCATTTTTTAATTTTTTAAAGTCATTTCTAAGAGCTGATCTTTGGTCTTTTTTATAGAGAGCTGGATTGAAAGATGCCTTAATGAGAGTGAGAGTAAGCGATACTCCAGCCACACGTCTCTGGGGAACATGTCCAATGATGAACGTAAGCAGGACCGACTGTACTTGCACTGAATCCTCTGTCTGCACGTAGCTTTTAAACCTCAGAAAATGTCATTTAGCCAGAGAAGAAATGATAAGTGTATGTTTGTGCCACACTTCTGTCATTTTGCTGTAATTACTTAATTAAGCCCTACGTGTGCTGTTTATTCCAGATGAAGAAAAAGAAAATAACAGAGCCTCGAAACCACATTCGACACCGGCTACGCTGGAATGGTAAGTTATTAAAAAATGTTTTCTTTTATCATTTAAAGAGAAAAGCTGCAACATGTCAAAACACAACAGCCTATTTAAAATATTAAATATATTCTCAAATTAATGTAAAACTGATGTAACCAGTCCTTTAAATCAACCACTCACAAAAGAGTCTGTTTTATTCTTTTTAAAAATTAAATAATGTGCACATCAGAGCACTTTTTTTCATTGTTTTAATCCTGTGTTGTCTTCATCCTGCAGATTCTGTTATTATTTTCAGTAAATTTGATTGATTTGGTTAATTTAAATTGTCTTAAATGTCACCCGTACACACAGATGATAAGTTTCTCTGCACATTTTAGGGAAATTTACTTTATATCTGCTAGGCAGCAACAAATAATTGCACCTGCAGCCTCAACATGCACCACAATTCATTCATATCATGTATATATACATGGAATACCAACTCCAATTGTGACAAGTCTGTTTAAAATTAGAGAATTAAAAGAGAATAATTTTATACATCAAATATCCTGTAATAATAATGAACTTTTTTTTTTACTTTTCAAAGTGAGTCTCTTTTTATTTTGTGTCATAAGTAAATTGTTGATTTAAACAGAAGAAAATCAGTCTAAAAATGTTATAATATATACTGTATGCTCTATTAGGAAATTATCAGCAAATAGTTCTTATGCAGCTAAGTAGGTAGGGTGTTGAATCAAGAGTAAATAATCTGTCCAGCATTAGTTATGCTTGTATATTTGTAATTAAAGAACAATTTTTTAACCTAAAATAATATATTGGGTCACGTGACTGATCACAGTTTGATTGTCAGAAGACTTAAATGTAGCTGTTTTACCGAAAAGCAGTAAAAATGGATCCAATTCAAAAAACAGTTTCTAAGTAAATGAACATTTATCTTAGTTCTTACTCAGCTTCACTGAAACAGACAATCAGCCAATGCAGAGGTCTACATGCAGTACCCAGACACATACAGTACGGTATGGCATATTACCCAGCATTAAAGTGCATTTAAGAGGTAATTATTTGGAGTAATAAATGAGGTCTCAGAAGCTTGGAAAACCATGGGAAACATTAATGTTTCAGGCTAATAATGAAACTTTTGTTCTGTAAATAATAATAAAAGTAATTGCAGCAGTTTCAGGATTTAACGTGTAGTTCAACCGTTTGAAAGATCAAATTTACTTGTACTTAATCAGTCTGTTGCGTCTTAATGGTGTTTTTTTTATACAAAGTGGAAATAGTGCTTTCTTCTTCTGATTGTTGTTAATGAGTTACAGACATCACATTTAAGCGATTTGTTTGACGGCTGCACCAAAAACAGGATTTCTTAGGGACAGTTTTTACAAACGTGAAAAAAAAATCAGGCTGACATTGTTACCGACATTCATACCACATTGATACCGCTCTTTTTGCTTAATTCCTGCGTCCTCTGTAAACACATAGAAGATTAGCAATTAAGTGCTAATCTTATTGGTTAATTTAAAAATCTTTTCTAGATTAAAGAGAATAATACAGGGGTTGTGAAAAATTCCACTGCAATATAAAAGTGAACTAAAAAAAGGTGAACTACAAACAGAAAACAAAAACTACTAATTGTGATGCTGGTGTACCTCAAGGCTTAGTTTTAGGTCGTTTTGTATTTATCGTATTACCTTTTCTTAAGTTGTTAGATTTACACAAATAATATGAGGGATGAAATGTAGAAATGCACATGAGTTGTGATGTGCATTTCTTAAAAATGAGTGACTCATTCAGATATTTGAGTTTGGAAAAGCAACGCTGAAGTATTGAAGTCATTGCTTTGTTGAGCCACTGGGGGCAGAATACTTGAAACCATCTCTGAAATGCTAATTACATCAGAAGTGTTCATGTCTCCTGTGTTGGCAAACAGTTAAGAGCACAAATGCTGCTTGTGTAAATAAGGGCAAATATTTCAATGTGAATCATTTAGAAATTATGACGCGCTCATTGTCGACGATCAAAGATTGATGAAATATGACGTCCAGTATTGGGAACACTGATAAACAGCTGTTCTGCTTTAATGTGAATTTGTCCACTGCAGCTGTTAGTGAGACGAGGTTGCAGGAAAAATGGATGTTGCAACTCCCGAGGGAGTAGCTGTTGTCTTTGTTGATGCGTTGTCATGTCTTGCATGACAACCCAATGCATGGCTGTTCCGTGAAACAGTTAGCTCTGCTGGGATGCAACAGACAGTTTGCTTTATAATAAACACTGCTACAGTGTTGTTACACTGGAAGTAAGATAATGATTACCATGATGTAGCTCTTTAATTTATATTGTGTCCTACTTCTTTCTTCTCATCTTTGAACTGTATTTGAGGCGGTACCCTAATGGCATATCTGCTTTAATCTGTCCTCTTAATAACATAAACTCTAACATCGTGCAGTTTAATATCAGATCACGGTAATTTTTAAACGCCCTGTTCGTCGTAAAACCATACACGAGCTTCCAAATGTCCACCTGACATTTCCCCCTTTGTTATTCACAGGCTAGAAGAAAACTACGAGATAGCCGAAGGTGTGTGCATCCCCCGAAGTGCCCTCTATATGCATTACCTAGACTTCAGCGAAAAGCACGACACGCAGCCTGTGAACGCAGCCAGCTTTGGAAAGGTGAAATGCAAACTTGAGTAGTGATGAAGATCAGACAGTGTGGAGAGTCAACGGTCACATCTATTGTAGCTTGGGAGGAGTGTTTAATTTGTGAAATGCCTTTTCACTATTATTACTACTTTCTTTTAGTTTTTAGTGTTTTTAATATTCAGGTACGAAGTTAAAACTTATAGCTGATGTTGCAGATGCACCACAAATCGAGGCGGTCTTCTGCTCAGTCAGCCGCGAGCGTTACGCTGGGGCCGTTGCACGCCTGGGTCGGTTTTTGTGCGGCTGTGTTGAAGTTATATCAGATCAAAACTCAGTGTGAAGCAAAGCTCTCGCTGAACACATAATCTAGAGCCAAAGGAGATGTGCTTTGGTCTGTTCCCACAACCCCAAGAAGTTCCTCAGCCTTCCTACCCCCAGCCATCCCCTGTACCCTGGACTCCAGCCCCAACCCCCAACCCGGGCCTACCCCCGCCCCTCCACAGCTCCTGTCGGAAGATATTGAAAAAGAGAAGGGGCCTGGATTAATGTGTAATTAAAGGAAATTTGGAAGGGTGAGATGTTGCGGAATGTTAGATCAGTGGCTGGAGCAGTGTGGGGTGTCCTTTAGGAAGGCTTCATTGATTCAGGACAAAAAAACGAGAGAGGGCCCGGACTGCCTCCCTGTCTGCTCATTTATCAAGCGGGGCCTGACAGAAACTTCACAGCTTGGCCTCTTTTTTCATCCCACACAATGGAGAGCTACACTGTTTGCTAAAGTTTCTGCACCAGGAGCTGGACCGAGGAGCCAATCTCTTTGGACAAAAAAAAGAGAGAAAGAGAAAGAGAAAGAGAGAGGAAAGGTGGAAAGGAGGGAGTGGAAAAGGTAAAGAGGGAGAGAAGGAGTCAGGATGGGTGGGTGGAAAGATGCAGGGAGGCTGTAGATATGGGGGTAAGGGAGGGGGAGTAATACCCATGGATGTCATAAATACATAGACTCTGGAAGCTTTTCTTCTGCACGGCGCTCCCTGTGGATATGACTACAAGACCAACTTTATTAAACACTCTCTCACCAAGAGCTAAACATGAAGTGCAGCGTATTCTGTTGACTTCTGCGTGCTGTAAAGCCATATTGTACAATAATAACAAGTAAAATGCACACACCTGCTATAGAGGTGCTTCCTTATGTCGCCTCTTTACACCATCTCTTCTTTTTCTTTTGGTTTTATCCAACACAGACAAAAACACATAAATATTTTGAATCTATACTTGCTAACAGTATTTCTCTCACAATAAACAGATCATAAGGCAGCA
Source organism: Pundamilia nyererei (assembly GCF_000239375.1). Lineage (NCBI taxonomy): Eukaryota > Metazoa > Chordata > Actinopteri > Cichliformes > Cichlidae > Pundamilia > Pundamilia nyererei. The sequence continues at coordinate 120,785 of NW_005187571.1, forward strand.
GTTTCCAGCACTGACTACCAGACGACTGGGAACAAGAGGGCAGTCAAAGTAAGATGTTTCAGGGTTTTTATGTTAGAGAAGCTGAGTCAGTTCCTCAGCTTAAAAACATTTAAAAACCACATGTTTAGACTGCATTTTGTGCTTTGCTGACATCTTATGTTCCTGTAGTTTTCCTTTTTAAAAAATAATTTTTTTGTCATGTTCTTCCTACACAACAACCTGTAATGATTCGTTCACATGCTTTTTTTTAATTAGAGGATATATTTATTTGTAAATTGTCTTTGAAAAGCAATATGAAAGAACTTATTGCTTTTCTGATAACGTACTTTTGGAAATATTCACCTAAAAAACAAAAAAACAAAAGACATGTATTCAAAAAGCAAAATTAAAATTAATCAATAAAAAAAAATTAAATCACACTTTGACTAGTATTATTATTATTATTATTATTTTGCAAATAACATATATTTTAAAAAAGACATTATAATTTTCAAACAATATTTTATTTTATTATATATCAGCCAAGTGATCCTCAAACGTCCTTGCCATTGATCTGTCCGTCGTCTCTGCTCCTCAGGTATCACTACTATGGAATAGCAGTGAAGGAGACCTCCCAGTATTATGACGTGATGTACTCCAAAAAGGGAGCGGCGTGGGTGAACGAGACGGGGAAGAAAGAGGCCACGAAGCAGACAGTGGCGTATTCACCGCGCTCCAAACTGGGGACGCTCCTGCCAGAGTTTCCAAATGTCAAAGACCTAAATTTGCCTGCCAGCCTGCCAGAAGAAAGGGTAAACAGGAGTTTTAAAAGTCCATCCTTCCAGCGCCCCCCTCAGCCCCCTCCTCCCTTCGCCGTTGCTTGCCATCTCACCAGCTCTGCGCCCCCTCTGGCTCTTTTATCTGCCCCGGGAGCTTCAGTGGGTTTGCGTTTAGAGAAGGACCTTGAGGATTTATATGCTGGCTCCTCTCTAACTCTTAATCTTTTGGGGGAGATAATAAGATCTAGCTGTGGACAAAAGGACAGGCACTAGCTGTCCGGCTTTTAAAGGGGGGCCATGATTTTAAATGGTTTGTGTTTTGCTGATCTCTAAAGCTCGTTTTATATTACTCCGCTCAAGCCTAGGCCTGTAACATCTATTTATTGGCTCCCATGCTTTGTTCAAGATTTATCTTCTTGTTTTTGCAGCATTTTTTTTTCCCAAAGAGAAAAAAAAGCTATTAAGTTTGTTATGCAATTAGATTAATACCCTGCTGTTGTCCACAGGTGTCAACCTTCATCATGATGTACAGAACACACTGTCAGAGGATACTGGACACCGTTATTCGGGCCAACTTTGATGAGGCGAGTCTTTTTCTGTTTAAAATGACCACTTTAAAGTCTGTTTGAGCACATTCGGTGTTTGCCGCTTGTATGTTTGTAATATCACGTCGTGTGCAACGGCCACAGGTCCAGAGCTTCCTGCTGCACTTCTGGCAGGGCATGCCGCCCCACATGCTTCCTGTCCTCGGCTCCCCCACGGTGGTGAACATCGTCGGTGTCTGTGACTCCATCCTCTACAAGGCCATCTCAGGGGTGCTGATGCCCACCGTCCTGCAAGCACTGCCTGATAGGTGAGAGTGTCCCTCTACTGCAGCTCAGAGTTCACAGTAATATCCTGATTTAACCTCTCTTTTTGTGGTTTTAATATCTTGTGCACAGCTTATGCAGCTACACTTTTACAGTGTGTGTCTTGTAGGGTCACGTCATTCCATCTCCGATGATTTGCAGGCACATCTTCAGTTTTAAAGTTATCAGCTGTTTGGAAACACAATTAATTTATTTACCGTGATGTGTAAAGGCGGGGTGGCTCGTTTTCTAAAGCTTCAAAGTTTCAAGTAAAGTCTCATCTGGAAGACAAAACAAGAAAGACGTGCTGAAAAAATTACATTTGAGTCTTTTGTGAAAAAACAAACTGAACAGTCTTACTGAGGATCAGTGCTCAATCCTGAGCTGCGAAATGGTTTTGAACTCATGGTCCGCTCTTTATGTTTCGTTTTTATGGCTCTAACAGTTAATTAGTTCTTTAGTTGTGACCCTTATTAAATAAAATCACGTGTTTTGTCTCAGGTACTAAATGTGCTTCATTTTCTCCTCATCTGCACAGTTTAACTCAGGTCATTCGAAAATTTGCCAAACAGCTCGATGAGTGGCTTAAAATAGCACTTCATGACCTTCCAGAAAACCTGAGGAATATCAAATTTGAACGTAAGCATAAAATATGCCAAAGTGATTGTTTGCTTCTTAAGCACGTGTGGATTTTATAGGGTAACTTCTCAGGGATTTATTGTATTTTCTTCTCCTTTTGTATTTCAGTATCGAGGAGATTTTCGCAGATCCTAAAGCGGCAAACATCACTAAACCATCTATGTCAGGTGCCTATCGTGGTCTGAATGTTTTTAATAAAATCCATATGAAAGAACAAAGCTGATAAGGGATGTGGGTATGCTTAGATTTGTCATATTGTTGACTTATCTGTCCCAAGGCATCGCGGACTGTGATAAACAGCGCCGACATCACCTTTCAAATGCTAGAGGACTGGAGGAACGTGGACTTGAACAGCATCACCAAGCAGACACTTTACACCATGGAGGACTCGCAGGAGGAGCACAGGCAGCTTATTATCCACTGTAAGTCGCCCTGACTCACCCGGACGGGCACTTTACTATGACGTGAACGACTCGCCGAGGGACGGTCATTCCCACGGCCGGCAGAGTCAGAGCGTTAATGACGGAGAGCAAAAGGTTAAACAAGTTCAATCTGCTCTCGAACACCCTGCGGAGCATCTCCAATTCCCTGCACCCTCGCGCCTCTGCATTGGCCCGGAAGGGGTCAGAGGTCACACATACGTAGAAGCTGCTGTGTGAAGGTGAAGGTGCTGTTTGTGTTCTATGTAACGCTCCCTTCTCTCACAGTGTATCAGGAGTTTGATCGTCTGCTGGAGGAGCAGTCGCCGATCGAGGCTTACATCGAGTGGCTGGACTCGATGGTGGATCGCTGCGTCGTCAAGGTCAGACAGCTAACAGGCATTATCCCCTGTTTTTGTGTGGTTGTTTAGACACTTCAGTGTAAGCTGCACAGGTGAAAAGTGCATATTTTTTTATAATCCTCCCCTCACTGAGACACCTGTGGCTGAAAGCCCTCTTCCCTCTCTTCCCTGCAACTCTCTCTTAAACCGAGTCACTTAGGTTGCGATCCTCCCAGTTAATGATGTCTTCAAGCTTCCCATTTGCGTCCATTATGTGCCAGATATTGCCTTGTAAAATTTCCGTCTCCCCGGCAACGTCTTGGACTGCTCAGACAATAGTTCAATGGGAAGGCGTGTCCCCGGGGGCAAATTAAATAGTTGACTTGTTGACATGTTTTTCGTTCCTGAGGGTTAAGCCCCAATACGGACCCGGAGGTTAATTCTACCCCGGCGTCCCCACCCTTCCCCCCTCTTTTCTCATGGAAATGTTCTCTCTAGGTGGCGGGGAAGAGGCCCGGGAGCCTGAAGAAGGTGGCCCAGCAGTTCCTGCTTATGTGGTCGTGTTTTGGTACCAGAGTCATCCGGGATATGACCCTGCACAGCGCGCCCAGCTTCGGTGAGCTCCTCCTGCTTTTCATGCAACAGAAAACACACAGCGTTGACAGTCGTTTTATTTACTGTGTCATCCATGTAAACTGCTGAAAATAGCTCCGCTAATAATATCTTTAGTGAAATTTGAGGGTTTTTTAAGTATAAGTTTAGAGTTTCCCTCACTTGCTCATGATTTTCACATTTAAAAGCTAATATGAGCCAAATCAAACTGATATAAAGAGATGAAATGTCTCTTAATTGGAGCTAAATGCTCATTTAATGATTCCTCTGCTTGCTTAGCTTCGACTTTGAGACGAGGAGAGAGTAGGCACGAGTGAAATGGCTGCTGCTTTAACAGCTTACTGTTTGTGGTAAGCGACAAGCAGTAAAAATTAAAGAAAAGAAAATGGCTTTTCTCTCCCCTCCTCTGTCCCTGTCTGTGAATATCAAAGACACAGCTGGTTGCAGTGTTTTGATAAAGCAGGTCTCTGTGCACAAACAGCTAATTAACAAAGGTCGCCCCTCCCCTCTCCCCGATGCGTTTGCCTGTCTTTTCCCATTTTATGACCGGTCAGTGTTACACCCGGCTCCCCTCAATGGCCACAAGTGTTTATTATGCACACGGCGGCGGCAGAAGCGGCCGGCACAATGACACAATTGTGACACCCCCTCACATGCTCATCTTTCGTGCGACCCCCGGGGTCAGCTGACATATTTCTGGCACTGACTCGGTACACGGAAACAAGCGCGCTCGCTCCTTTTTAATAACAGCGGCCCTCCTGTCATGCCTGCAGGATGTGATGTCATCATCTCAATGGTTGTAATCAGTTACATGCTGGACAGATGTTTGTTTGGTTTCAGCGACTCACTGGAACTGTGCCACTCTAACTCCAGATAAACGCTTCTACTGTCTGATTGTGCTTTCTTGTATACGTCTGCAGGCTCCTTCCACCTGATCCACCTCATGTTTGACGACTATGTGCTTTACCTGCTGGAGTCCCTGCACTGCCAGGAGAGAGCCAACGACCTCATGAGGGCCATGAAAGGCGAGGGCAGCACAGGTGAGCGCTCCAGCTGTAGGTGCAGGTGGGAACCAGCAGCACAGCTGTTTGGTAACGTGACTACATCAGTGGACATTTCCAGAACCCTGAACTTAACTCTGAGTGATTGGATGATCCATAACCCTTGATGGCAAAAATCTTCCTTCAGCTAAATGATAGAAAAGCTGAAGTTGGCTTACTTTCCTCTGGCACGTTTTTAATATACAGATCTCTGACTTTTAACAATCAGATCAGTGGTGTTTTAGTTTATGCCACACCTACATCACCTCTCAGTGATGCACCTCTGCAACTTCCTCTGTAAAGGATCGTCCAATTTCACTTTTCCTCGATTGCAGATGCTTCAAAACACAGTTGGTGCACATAAAAGACAGCACGTCGCTCCTGTTTTAGCTCAGTTTCTACCTCCGAAACACAGAGTTGATTTTAAATGGTTTTCATTTGGTTTTAAAGCCCTCCAGGTCGGGCCTTTGCTGTTCTTGTCCCCAGGCTCTGCAGTAGTCTGCCATCCCACATAAATCCTCTCCAACCAACGTTTTCATGATTTTTTTATTGTTGTTTCTAATATCAGGTTTAAGTTACAGGTGTTTAATTTTACACTATTTGATTTATTTCTCATATTTTGGTCATTAGTGTCATTTTTTTTTTACTTTACTATTGGAGACATGGCATATAAATGCACCTGCCTGGAAAACACTCTTTTAAATGTTCTACATAAATACAATTAACTTGAATTTAAAAAATCTGTTGAATATCTGTTAAATGGAAAAAGAACTGTTTTATTTATTTATTATTCTTAACTTCCAGATTAATTGATTTGTTTTATGTGAGAGCCACTTTTGGGTCATTTATTATGTATTATACTTTTTTTTAAACAAATGAGAATAAATTAATTTAACACTTGTTAGTCAACACTCAACATTATTATCAAGTAATATAAGGAAGCTTGTTTTCACAACTGGGGAAAAAAAGAAATTGTTATCATCCATAAGTAAAAATTTCCATCTGTTATCTCAAAAATTTTGACTTATTCTCAAGTTTGACTCTAGAAGTTGAACTTGAAATTTTGACATAGCTTTGCCTGGAAACCTTAGACATACGTTTGCGCGTACCCAGGGAGATTTGCGCCCTAAATGTTGTGGTGACTGTCCAGAAAAGCCTCCGAAACACCAGCAGAGGTAGTTTATTCTTACCTGTCCAGGAATTCACTGTTGTAAGGTGTTCCTGTTCATTTCTCTCAATTTTAAATGTTTTTTTAATCTTATATATTATAGAATAAAATGTATACACTTGTTTGCAGTGACCTTGTATTGATGAATCTTTTAGAATGAGCCTGTTTTCTGCCACACAAAAAGACTTTGTTGTCTAACTGCAGATTTGTTCTGGCTCTTTAACATAGCATCCCTCTTTGCATTAAACTGTCTAACCGCCTGTTTCCTCCCGACACCTTCAGCAGAGAGAGAGGAGGAATTTACGCTGACAGAAACCGCCCCCGCCTCGCCGTCTCCGGGATCCTACTCTCCCGCTCGGTCAGTCCACTCTGTGGGCGTCTCCTCGGCCAGCTCCCCCACAGCAGCCGTGTCCCCGGAGTACACCGGAGTACCTGCCACGACAGGTGAGACAGGACTCGCGTACAAAAAGCCCAGAATAAGCAGAGTTTAACGTAGTTCCTCTGCGCCAAAGCGTCTGTCTCTGTGTCCATATATGTGTCTACCAGGCGCTGTTCAGTCATATACCTGGTCCCTTACATACACAGTGACAACAGCAGGCGGAGCCGCTCCAGAGGCCGGGCAGCAGCTGTCCTGTATGAGGAGCAGCGCTCCCGTACCCCCTCCATCTTCTGCCCACAGGATGCCAGTCTACAGGGAGGAGCATGGGTGATTACAAAACTATCGATCATTGCAGTATTAAAATACATTCTCAATTTATTTTTTGGATTCATTATATTTATTAAATTTCGACTGTTTAACTCCATTTTAGGTACACTGGTAGCTACAACTATGGCAGTTACGCCAACCAGCATCCTCACTCCATCCAGAGCCAGTACACGAGTTTGGCCCACGAGCCGACGATCCCAGCCCCACTGCACTACTCCGCCTACCACCGTACATCTGCACAGGTCAGGCTCTGATGCTCAGGAATGGGGTGTGGTAGCAGATCATTAATTCAAATTGGTTTATTCGGGTTTTATATTAATTTAAGGACCTGTAAATGCTAAATAATAAAAGTATTAGGTTTTAATAATGAAAGAAAATAAATGAAACACTTGGGAAGACATTTGTTAGATTCCAAAGATTAAAAAAAACCCTCTGACTGTTTGGATGATCTGAAATCCTGGATTGCATCTATGCAGTGATAGGACACTTTTAGACTTTCACAGCGTGGAGGTAAAACTATGATTTAAACTGTATAAAGTAACTCAAGTAAGTAGCTAGGTAAGTCATAAGTATCAGTATGAAAATACTGGGGTTTAATACCTTGTGTGAATGTGTGATGCCTAACTGCTACTTAAACTTTATGCATTATATGAGGCTGATACTACGTGTTAAAAAATATGTAGCATCTGCTAAACTAAATGTGAGGATGAACTGACTGAGTTGTCCTTTTAGGGGAATAAATAGATTTAAATATGATGCTATTTAAAAAAAGAAAAAGAAAAGAAAAAGAAAAGAAAGGTTATTAGAATGAGATGGAGCCGCTGATGTTACCGAGTGAGTTTTACTCTTTTGGTGGCAATTTCCTGTCAAGGGTCCTCCAGCCTCTGCTGCCTTTATAGAGGGAGGAGATCAGCTGGGCCTCAGCGCTCGCAGTGTTTCTAAAAGTCCCTGAATCACCCTCTCCACACAGCGGAAGCAGACAGTGAAAGGTGGCTCGGCCGGGGCCAAGAGGGGGCCTTGCTCTGTTACTTCTCTTTCCAGCTCTCAATAGTCTCTTCATCTGTCTGAGCCAGTGGCCACGGAGCAGGGCAAGGGGGCGTTTATTAAAATATTGTTATTCAATGGTCTCTTTTCTGCTTGTGAACAAGAGGCAGCTGAGCCGCCTGTTCTGCACTGACTGTCTTTTTCCATGCCGTGATCCCTCATAATGGCTTCGACTGTCGTGTTTATATTTAGTTAAAAAAAGGGGAAAGGGTCTACTTCCACTTTTTTTTTTTTTTAGCCCCGTCTGAGCTTAAATAGGGCACAATGCCTGCACTTTGTCACTGCGAGAGGTTGGACATGGAGCTGAAACGGTCTGAAAACTTTGCCGGATCCCCATCTGTCCAAAATATTTTTGTCAACAGGCAGATTTGGTCTGTTTGAGGTCAGTCACCACAGGCAACAGATCACACACATGCACGCACACACAAGGAGGGAGACAGAAAAAGCACTTTTTTGGGTGAAACCCTCATTTTCTTAAGTGGCTTAATTTTCTATTTTGACCACTGTGCCACAACTTGTGAAGCAATTTCCCATGACAGGAAATTACCAGCGGCAGGGTCAGTTCAAATCCAATATTTTATGCTTAATACAGCATCAAATGAGATATCGGCCGGGTCGTGGTCACCTTTCAGGACCACGAGACCTGTGGAAAAGGGAATTTTAAGGTTCGTATCACTCTGGCAGCGCAAAGAGGGCAGCATTTAAATGACTTGCTGTCAGGAAGAGAGTTAGATCAGGTATCCTAACATAAAGGATGGAAAAAGATAAAAGCCACGCAACAGCTCCTCTAAAGCTCGCCATCACTTGGGGATGACTGATATAGTTTACCAGTTAGAAGATTGGTGGTCTTCTTCGGGCCTTGGACAAGATACCAAACCCTGAGTTGCCCCTGATGGTTCCAGCGAAGAGTGACTAACTAGAAAAAAAGCACTTTGAATAGCAGTCAAAGCCGAACAGCACCATAGAAGTACTGCTCCATCTTCTACTTAACTTATCCCCCTCCTTTTCCTCTCCACAGTACCAGCTCAACAGCCAGATGTCCCGAATGGAGCCGTGCCTGATGGGCAGCACTCCTCGGTTGCACCCCACGCCTGTTGCCCCCCGGTGGCCAGATGTGTCACCAGGTAACAGCTGTTACACCAGCCCGCCTATGCATTCGTCCCGCTATGCCACCTCTGGGGATATGTACTCACCTCTGGGCCCACGCAGGAACTCAGAGTACGAACACTCGCAACATTTCCCCGGCTTTGCCTACATCAACGGGGAGGCCACCACCGGCTGGGCCAAATAGCCTTAAATCTGAGAGCTGTGAACACTTTCCAATCAAGCGCATGAAAAAAAAAAAAAAGGGAACGGAGAGTAAAATGCGCCAGCGTAAGGTAAAACGAATCACGGCGTGGATGTTCTGACAATTTTAAAACACGCATTACATCAATCACATCCAATGATTGGCTGCAACTTGTGGGGAGGTTTATTAAAGTTTCTTCAGCAGTCGACAGAAGAAAAACAAAATAAGATTGCAGCAAAATCATTATGAGAGTGCAATGCTGCTGCCAAGCTGTGCCTTCGATTTAAGGAATGTACACCTCTGCCAGAGTTTCCCTCATCCACGAGGTCGGGCGCACACGCGGTCCCACCAACCCGCCCGCCCCTCCGTCAGTGATGTCCAGCGACTGACGGCTCTGCGTGCTCTAAGCTGTACAATCTCAGTCTCCTCTTGTTGCTCAGCAGTATCCTGTCGTGAGCCCTCTGCAGCAGATGCTTGCACTGTAGCTCGATGATGATAATGATGGACTGCACTGCCTTAACGTTCTCCTGGGATACTTAACATCACAGGTGACCGATACAAACTCAAGAAAGACCTTGATGGGTGTGTTAAGGTTTCTTCATCTTGGATACTTTTTTAAAAAAAATGATGAACAATGTGACTTAGAAAGAAAAAAAAGTGTATTCTGTCGCAAGCCTTTTTGCTGTTTTTCTGTGACTATATATCTATACACACACAGACACACACACAAACACACACATATATATAAATATATATATATAGTATGTATTTTCTGTAACTTTGTAACATGGTGTATCCTTTATTTTCGATGTTACAATTGGTACTTTGTTCTCTGTTTTGTATCGCTAGTAAAGACGCATTAACCTAGGGTTGTGTGTTCTATATAATGCACTCAAAGCTACTGAGGACCTATTACCCTATGGGTATTTATAAAAAGGGAAAAATATCAAAGTGTACAGTAACATGAAGTCTAGTCACTTTTCTGTAAATAAAAGCACTGGAAACCATCCGTGGTGACTGTTAGACTATCACAGTTAAAACTGGTGTGTATGTGTGAAATATGTTGACACATAAATTTAAAACCGTGAGACATTCTTGTCAAATGTCTTTTTTTTTTTTTTTATCTCTTTTTTTCTGGAGGGAAGGGGGTGGGGGGTGTCAATGCATTGTGGTACCTACTGAACGATCACAGCATCAGCGCTGGAGTAAAGTCTCGAGTTAGCCTCTTTCTAAACTGTTTTACATCGTATTCATTTAAATTAAATCATCTCCTGCCCAAATACATTAATCTTGTAACTGCTATTGTGTTGTTTTTGAAATTCCCTCATTCCTCTTTATCCATATGTCACATTTCTAATCCGTGTGCTGCTGCAGAAGTAGAAATGTTTCCTGAATTGGATTTTCCTTCTCGCTGTCCATGCACCGACACAGTGGGGGGCTGGGCGAGTAGCAGAAAGGCCACACTGCAGAATGGGTTACATTTCTAAGGACTGAATGTCCCTGCTGTGCTGGGGTCATTGCACTTCAGTCCCGTAACCTTTGACCTCTGACCCCTGTCCAGTTTGTATTTATTAGGGCGTAGATCCTCTGTGTTATATCTGATTCCCAACAAGAAACTTTGAATAAAGAAAACTTCTTTAAAGACACAAAAACAAAAACCACCAAATATAAATATATAAATATATATATATCATCGATTTAATCAGCTGACCTGAGTGTCAATATCAATATCCGCTGGAAATTTCAGACTGAGATCTGCGATCCTATCAGCTGTGAGAAATGTGCTGCCACAGGAGGTTTCATCTTTGATATCACCAAAGCACCACTTACACAGTTATTATAGCAACCACATCCCGTTTTGTTTTTAGAAATACATGAAAATTAGTTCCTTGCATAAACCACATTAGACTTCTTATGCTGTCCAACAGTTTGTGTGAAACTCAATCGGGAATACTGTATTATAATTAGAAAAAAACAGCTAATGAGGAGAGAAAACATTGAGTCTATGGAGCCGATGCTGGAGACAAGGCATGCTTTAAACTGAGGTGCACAGTCTCAAAGCAACACAGACTACACATAATAATAATGAAATATAATTTTAAAAAGTGAAACAAACACAGTTGCCAGGCACTTTACTGAGTACGCCTGTTCAACTGCTTGTTAAATGCCTGGTTGTTGGTGCCAGAAAGCGCTGGTAAGAGTATTTCAGAAACAGATTATCTGCTGGGAAAACCACACAACCATCTCTTAGGTGTGGAGAAAATGGTCCAAAAGTTTGAAAATAACGATCAGCAGTTCTCTGAGTGAAAATGTTTTGATTGCATCAGAGGTCAGACTGCTTCAAGTTACATGAAAGCAACAGTAACTCAAATAAACACTCTTTTAAATCAGGGTATGCAGAAAAGCATCTTCAGCATACGAGCGGCGACATCAGCAGAAGACCACTGATGCCACTCCTGTAAGCTACAAACAGGAAACTGAGACTACAGATGACATGGGCTCACAAAATTTGGATGATAGAGGACTGAAAAAAAATGTTGGCTCATCTGATGAGTCTTGATTTCTGCAGCAAAATATGGATGGTAGCATCAGACTTTGGTGTATTCAACATGAAAGCATGGATCTATCCTGCCTTGGATCAGTGTTTCGGGTAGCTGGCGATGTAATGGTGTAAGGCACACTTTAGACCCTTTAGTGCCAGCTATCATATGTGGGTATTGTCACTTATCCGCTATGACCACAGTCTATCTATTGATGTTACAGTTAGACCTAAAATTTAAATAAAATAACTGAGATGACTTTGTGAACTGAAAAAATATTTTAAAAAATAATTGATTGCAACCCTGATGCGGTACTGATGAACATGTTTCACTGATGAGCAGTAAAACCAATAAAATTAATCTAAAACAAGAAAAACTACTTTGGAAACTAAAATTAAATAAAATTAATAATATCAAAACCCGAAAATGACCAAAATGAGAACGAATTTTTCCTCGTTATTTTTTCGATGAGAGAAAACATGACTTGAAAATAAAATGTCAGAGACAGAGTCCGGTTTTATGGGGGTTTATTGGTCAGCAAACTGGTATTTTTCCAGATCCGACACACTTTGATTGATCAAAATTTGTTTTCACAAATTCCAAATGAATTTAAGAATTTCACGGGGTTTTTTTGGGGGGTTTTCTTTAGTTTTTCCAATTTTCTAAATGTTTATTAAAGTTACTTGGATTCATTCATTCTACACGTCTTTGTTTATACGCAAAATACACGTCATGTATCCTGCCAGATAAACTGCGGCTCTCCCTATGACACATTTTGCCATCATCGGACTGTTTACTGGAATATGTGAATAGATAAAGTGGGAGCAGGTCTCTGCTGCAGCTGATGGAGGCAGTCAGGGGAGTTTCCCTGTTGACAGTAGCAGCCCTGAAACAAGTTAGCCTGTCATCCAGCTAGCTGTGGCTGCACATCACTCACCGGTAACTCTCCGAGCTTTTCAGGTAGCCCCCATGGATCTGAATAATATTTTATATCAGCTTGAAACTGCCAGCGAAGAGGACATCGAGAAGCTCTTGCAGCAGTATAATGTAGAGGTGAGTCGCGCGTTTGCTCGTTTTTCTTCAACCAAAACAAACGCCCGTGCTAACGTTAGCTAGCCACCTAGCCAGACAGCTAGCTCTGGGTGACATGAACATCTTTCTGGGCTGCTGAGCCGAAATGTTTGGCTCCGTCAAATGAAACTTGGTTTCGCATTAGCAGAGAAAAAAGAACACACACATTGAGCGAAGCAAAAGTATGCAATATGGCCTTATTTACAGCGCCAAGAGTAGAGCTAAAAATGCTAATCATGCCTGCTAATCATGCATCATTCGTGAAAACTTTGCATGTTTCTCTGAGGTTTCCAACTTTAAATCCATTTCATAGCTTCTAATATGTGATAGTGCACGCTTGACACGAGTCGATCTTGTTTGCTGTCGACACTGAGCATCCTTTCTGTTGCAGAACACCCAAACCTTCAGTTTTGACCCAAAGGAGGAAACCCTGCGGAGTGTGAGTACCATCTAGCCCAGCAGCTTCTTATTACATGAAATGTGTGATAGTGACTGTGTGTGTGTGTCTCTGTGCGTCCTTGCAGAAGCTGTGCCACGGTGTGCTCACAGTCCTCGGGAGACAGGTGCAGCCCAGCTGTCAGAAGACATGCTTGGAGACCCTCCGCATCATGTCCAGAGATAAGCGTGTCCTGGCTCCTGTAGCCACCAAGGAAGGCATGTTGACCCTGGCAGGGATGGCGAGGCTGCGGGCTGGAGAGGAACAGGATGCTGACAAGAAAAGCTCTCAGGAACAGACACTGTCAGAGGAGAACAAGAGGGTGGTGGTGGAGGCCCTAAAGTGCCTTTGCAACGTTGTATATAACAGCCCTGCGGCTCAGCAGGTCTGCGTGGATGTGCAGCTGGTTCGTGGTCTGTGTGCCAGCCTGGCCACGGCCCGTACGTGGTCCCATGAGGTGGGCCTGTTCACACTGCGCCTTCTCTTCCTGCTGTCTGCCCTCCAACCTCCCGTGAGGGGGCTTTTGAGGAGAGAGTGGCATGCTGTTAGACTGCTGACAGAGGTGTTGGAGCACACGCTGGATGTGCGCTGGGTTGGTCCGTATGAAGCTGCCCGTCCAGATCCGCAAGCTGTGTCCATGCCTGCAGAGAATAATGAGCGAGCGATGGAAGCACTCAAAGCCATGTTCAACCTCACACTGTCTGAAACTGGTGGTGAGGTGAGTATGCGGTGGTTATACAAAACAATGTTACAGTAAAGGCTCACTCGGTGCTAATCGTTTGTGACTAATTGCACTACAGTCTTAATCTGAACTACAAAGATCATATATGCTGTTCCCAAGAGCAGCCAAATTGCATCTGTCATGAACTGCTGGTTCTCAGGAAGTCGCTCTTCCTCTCAGTGATTTACTGTGAGTGTGTAACCACATTAACTCAGCCTGAGTAAAAAAAAAAAAAAAAATCAGTAAGAATGGCTTTTATGCAAAGCTCCTCTGGTAGCTTTGCATGATTCTCAGTCAGAATAATCCTTATTTATCTCAGGTGCAGCACTACAACAGAGAATGTGTTCATTCACTGTGTGAAACAAGCTGCCCCTCCGTTATGCCTGATTTAGACCTTTGCAGGAAATCTATACCATAACTTAAGAAGTAACTGGAAACCCCTTTTAACCCAGTGCTATTGGCCAGTTAAGCCCCGTCGAATCCTCCTGTGCATTCCCAGCTTATTTTTGCCACAGTTTTTGACATTATCAATGAGCGAATAACGGTCATCAACTCGGTATAAGCAATAATAATCATAGCATAAATATAATTACTCACAAAGTTTAGCAGATTCCTGTAAGGAGACTACGAAACTATAAAAAAGGATGTGAGGGAATATGCGAAGAAGTGGAAAAACCTGAAGGATAAATGTGTTTGCCTCTGTAAAAAAATCTCCCCAAAAGCTGATCACAGCTATGAAACATTGTTACATGATCACAGTCTAAAACGGCCCTTAAAGACCATAGTTCTAAAATTGCACAGCAATGTTAAGTCAATATGTTTTCTGATGATTTTTGCCCTGACCTTCAAATAAAATTGAGCTGGAATAATATTATATATTAAAGATGTTAACGCCTGATAAAAATCTTATTGGCTTTAAAAGTGAAGCCTATCAGAAAAAGTTTGAGGCTGCCACTTTGACCATCATTAAGGAAAATTTGTCCTGCTGTGTTTAGACCAGTCTGAAGTTAGGCTCATTGCTCCTTTATTACAGAATCAGTAAGTCCTTCCACCCACACACACACAGGCCACTCAGTATGAACATGACTTGAAAAAAGGATGATACTTGGTACACATGCTTTTCATTCATGATGTACTTATTGTATGATAATTTTTGCATCTGATTCACTGTCAAACTTGATCGTCTTGTCTGAGGAGGCATTTCAAAGGAGAAACGCGACTGCAAAGGCAGCACCTGAGGCAGTGTAAGTCCTGCTGACGCTACGTTTAGTTTTAAGATTCCCATTTGGCCCTGCTCTCCTCTTAGAAATCCAAACTTCCTCTTCCTCAGTCTCACCACAGCCTCTCTGCTCCTGTCACTATTAGACCAGTAACTCCTCCTCGCGTACTCCTGAGTTCTCAGGTTACGCTTTTGTTGTTAAACTAGTTTTTTACTTTCAGCCTAGATACTTGCAGCTCTGCGCTGAGCTGAGAATCACCCCATTCTCATATTCAAAATATCATCAGCAAAAGTACCAACACAGCAATTTCTTACTTATTTTCTTGATGTATTGGTGTCAATCTTGATATTTATATTTAGGCACTTTTAACTGCCCTCCCTAATTTGTCACTTAGTGACGTGAATAAAAGTTAATAAAGGAAATAAAGAAGAAACTTGCGGGAGCTAAATGGTAGATGGTGCTGATAGGAGGGAGAAACAAATGAAAATGACACACATAGTGACCCCTTCATGCCTTTTTATTTTATTCCTACTCAGTTACACAATGGTAGCATATCCCGGTAGTTATAGCAGTAGCTACTTTAATATTAGAATAAAAATAGCCACTTTATTCCGTGCCACTGATGCGTACTTGCACGGATGATTGATTAACTGAAGGTTTTAGCCTTTGCTTCCAGCCTCATGCCCTTGTAGCGTAGGTATTTTTACCGTACTGCTTTGCTGTGCATAAACAAAACCCCTGGTTGGACTCGGTGTTTTTGTGTGCTCGGCTTGACAGGAAGACGATCACCAGCTCCGGCTCATTGCTGCCATCCTGCGTCATCTCCTGATGCTTAAGACCGAGACCGAGGAGAAAACGGAGGAAGCACACAGGTGGGAATCTGTTCCTCGCTGATCTTCATATGTTAATAATTTATTGTAGCGGACTGCACCTTCGTATTTGATTTAAACCAATATATATGTTTGGACCTCTTAAACACAAAGAGGCTCAGTCCCTTTGTGTATCCGTGTCCTGTAGCTTTCATGAGTTATAGCCTCAGACATGACTTGAAAGTGATTTACATAGAAAAGCAGACTGCATCGCCGTGTCTGTGTAGGAAAATCACCTTGTGAGATTTGCGTGTGTCGATAGCAAAGTGCTGTGTAGTTGTATTTTATATTATCTATGAGCTTTTTTCTGTCATTGTGCGACAGCAGTGTTTCTCATGGTAATTTCACGCAAGAATGCCAAGAATGTGTGGTCTTAGCCTGAAATTTAAACAGTGTCATGTAAAAGTGAGTGATGATCCTCTTGACCTGTCAGATTGGTGACTGAATCAGTCGTGGGAGCTTGACCCATTGACCGACCCAGCTGTAATTTGAATGCAGTGTAACACAGAGCTAATTTGAATAGAAAAGGGTAGCACGAAGGAGAGAGTTAGTTTTAAGCCAAGCTGGAAGGCGTTTTAAAGTTTGTTAGTCGGATGATCGTCAGACTAACAAATAAATATTTTCAAATGTAGAGTGTTTTGGTGCTACGCGTTTATGACTGACGGACTTCTGGTAATTCCTACATCTGTGCTCCCTGGTTACGCCATAAAACTGTTGTCTTTTTAAACTAACCGGCTCAAGGATCACCTCATTTCCAGAACTACTCTTACTATTTTTTTTTCTTTTATTCCTACTTTTATCTCTTTGGGTACCAGTAATTGTAAGTATTGCTAACTTGAGAAAAATAAAGTATTTTAGATGATCTCTGGTGAATCTCTAATTTAGGGAGGTATAGATGTTAAAATGCAAACTTACCACATGACAGAGACACGATTTGTCATATTATTCCATGTGCTCTTTTTGAGCTCCTAGTGATTTTTCTCTCCTTCTGGTCTCAAACTGGAAAGCATTAATAACAACAAATGCGAAGAAAGCAGAAACGTATCAGAAAACAAACAGGAAAAAACTCCTTTATCTGTCTATTGCTGTTCCTCCTGGGTATAGGTCAGATTTGAGTGAAACTTGATTACAAAGATCACTAAACGATGCTTCAACCAAATTATCATTTTTGCTGTTCCATTTTACCAGCATAA
>NW_005187571.1:137717-160639 GCF_000239375.1 Pundamilia nyererei
GTATAGGTCAGATTTGAGTGAAACTTGATTACAAAGATCACTAAACGATGCTTCAACCAAATTATCATTTTTGCTGTTCCATTTTACCAGCATAACCTTTCTGGAGACGACTTACAATCTCGCCAATCGCTTGCTCCTGATGCACTGAACAATATTCAGTTTCAACAAATTGGCAAAGACAGTTTACTCCAATTCAATTCAAATCAACTTTATTTATATCGTGCCAAATCACAACAGCTGCTCTATATTGTAAGGTAAAGATGCCACAATAGTAGAGAGAATACCCCAATCACTTGGCGACAGTGGGAAGAAAAAACTTCCTTTTAACAGGAAGAAACCGTTGGCAGAACCAGGCTCAGGGAGGTGCAGGCATCTGCTGTGACCGTTTGGGTGAAGGGACGAAGAGAGGACAAAAAACAGACTGTGGAAGAGAGCGAGATATAATAACTAACGATTAAATGCAGAGTGGTGTATAAACAGAGTGCAAAGAGGTGTGAGAAGATGAAATGCATCATGGGAAGCTTCCGGCTGCCTAGGTCTATTCCCATTTAACTAGCAGAGGGTTCATACTCATCTGAACCAGCCCTCACTAGAAGCTTTGTCAAAAAGGAAATGTTTAAGCCCAATCTGAAAGTCGTGACATAAGATTCACACGTTTAAGAAGAAAGAACTTTAGAAAGTACCAAATGATAGGAAAGGTTGAACTATTGCATTGCTATGCATTTCACTTATATATCATTAGACTGCGATGATTTCATTGGTGGGGATTAGGACGGAAGGGGTCCTGTGGGTTAACAGTGCCATGACATGCGGGTGCACTCACATATTTTCATGGTTTCTGCTGAGCATGTCGTCCTAATGCTCCCGAACTCTGACACATTCATTTGGTAGTGAACTACAGTGACCTGTCCCAGATGTTGTTATTTAATACAGCCAATGAGTGAGAAGAAAACATGTCACTTTCTTTCTGTGCTTTGCACCTGTGAATTGTGGTGAATCCTGAGCAAAACCTGGTATGTCTTTTCAAAAGTGTTTTAACCTTTTTGTATTTCGATTTTATTCTCCAAATACCCTAAAACCTCTGGATAATTAAAAAAAAAAAAAATGTTTTTAACTGTTTGCAGCCATGCCGTGAACCTGCTGAACAACCTGCCCGTGTCCTATCTGGATGTTTTAATTGACGTCCCCGTGCAGGGAGGGCAGGAGAAATATGCCGGAAAAAACATGGACGCGATCGAGGTGTTGCTGGACTTCATGGAGAAAAGAATCGACAAGGTAAAATTCAACTTCTGTCACGATGACGATGACGCGAGAATAACGGTTTAGCATCCATAAAGGTGTTCTAACTCCACCCGGATGTTTTTGTTTTTATTTATGATTAGAAGGAGAAGAAAGCCTGAATAAAGGTCATGTCCCTCAGGTTCTCCTCTGTTATTCAGTGTCTCCGTCATCTTATTTCTATTAGCTGCGTGCTTGTGTGTTAAGGATATCTATCCAGCCCCTGAGTTTGTGGAGACAGTGAAGTTTTTGTGGTCTGTCACTCCAAGCAGGGGTCCAATTACAAAGAGGGTTTGACTCCAGTACTCAGCCTTTTGACTGAAGGATCCAGACACCACAGGGAGATTCGCAGATATATCAAAGCTCAGGTAATCACGGTTTGTGGGCTCAGCTTTAGAGGCGTGTTAAAATAGAAATATTGATGCACTATTAAGCCTTATATCTTTTTTTTTTTTTAAGGTACTTCCCCCACTGAAAGATGTGAAGAGCAGGCCAGAGATTGGCACCACCATCAGAAACAAGCTGGTTCGCCTCATGACACATGTGGACATGGGCGTGAAGCAGACAGCTGCAGAGTTCCTGTTCGTCCTCTGCAAAGAAAGCGGTGAGTGATTTAAAATGGAGAAGAAGGGGACGAAAAATGTGGCCTTTTCGGTTGAGTGCAGTTTATGAGAATAATTACCTTAACACATCAGGATTTATGTGTAGCAATACCACCTTTTAGTAAATGTGTTGTCTTGCAGTGGACAACCTGTTGAAGTACACGGGGTACGGAAACGCAGCAGGACTTCTTGCGGCTCGAGGACTTCTTGGAGGAGGGAGAGGAGAGACTCAGTACTCTGACGATCAGGACTCAGACACAGAAGAATACAAATCTGCCAAACCTTTGTGAGTCCTCCACACTGGGATTACAATAAGGTGTCACATATTTAACTGTTGTGTGTACTACATTTGTGCTGCACCGATTCAAAAACTGCTGGTCTAGTAGCTGATGCTGATCCTCTCTCTCTTTTAAAAAAGAAATTATTTCCTTTTATTCTCGTGGGACAAACTCCAGTAATTTAATCCCAGATATAACAAATAGCTGCCATTAGTTGAATTCACTTTGCAGCTATACATTCAGCGTTCTCATCTATTTCTCTTTTTCAGCATCAACCCCATCACCGGTCACGTCGAGGAGCCGATCCCGAACCCCGTCGAAGAGATGACCGAGGAGCAGAAGGAGTACGAAGCCGAGAAGCTGGCCAACATGTTCGACAAGTTGTCAAGGTAATAAACTAGAGAGCTCGCTAACTAGTAGTGAGGCATGCTTCAAAATCTACAATGTGCTGTTTACAACACTTAGAAAAGTACCAGAGGATTTTCAGTTGCAAAGTTTTTGGACCGAAAACAGCTGTGTGTGTTCTGACTTCACCGCAGTTTCTGATGGACTGAAAAAGGTTTAGAGGTCATTTCATGCTCTGCCACAAAGTGCAAATATATAAAGCAATCTGCTGTCTGGGAATTTGCTTTTTCATATTTTAGATTAGCTTTGGATGCATGAATGTGTTTAAAAAAAAAAGTCTGTGTAAAATGGAAAATTCAGTATGATAGATGCCTCAGAAGTCTTGTCGAAATATTTTTTTTTCTTTTACCACGCCTGCTCAAAATATAAATACACAGTTTCCCGAGCAAAGGGTCGTGCTGTGTTTGTGTTGACCTTTCCTCAGCGAGCGCAGAGGCCAACGTTAGTTTGCACAGCGCCTGCACAAAAGTAACACTGAGCCCGCTCCCTGCCAACCGAGTCATCGTTGGAAGAATCTCTTGCCTTTTAGATGTAGCTTCAATTAGGACTGGACTTTGTGCACGCCGCGTCATTCAGCCGGTGTAAATGGGGGAGCTGCTGCCACAACGCACCAGCGGCATCATTACCTCCGCTCCTTAATTATCACCTAATTGGCTCACACAGTCGACTTGTCGTTTCCCTGTTCCTTTATTCGGGTTTTTAATAACACACGTCCTGACTTTATTCTTCTTTTTATTTGACAAGCAAGCCGGTGGTCAGACAAGGAGTGGACTGAGACAGAGGCACAGCTAGACAAAGCTATTCGGGTGGAACGTGGATCAAGAGACATAGGTGGATAAATGCGCAGGCATAAGAAAGCCGTCCTCGCCTTTGTTGAGCCAAAAGAGGGCGTTGAGCTGTAATGAGGCACGTGCACCCAGAAGAGGAAGATTCCTTTCCGAGGCCGCATCCCCTTTCTTCTCTTCCTCTGCAATGAAGGAGAGGTGGTCCCTTGATGCCGACTCTAAGGAGATCGGTCAGGTCCTTGCAAGAATGTGCCCCTCTAACTGTTTAACTGGTGCTCCAATTAGCACATACTCTGCACCCCCACCCCACCCCTTACACCTGCCAGACTCCCTCCGCCCAGCCCTCTGTCACTCCCGAGGAGGAAGGAAGACATTTTTCGCCCTCTCTAATTGGAAGAGATGATGGCACATGTTTTTGTTTGTTTTGTCACGCTGGTCTGTATTGTAAATGAGCCAGTGATACCGGGTCACGAGATTCTGGTTCTCTTTAAAGAACTTTAACCTTTAAGAATTAAATGATATTTAATTCTAGGAATCAGAAGGAATTACATGGCCATTTGTGTTTGAGTCTGTCAAATCTTTTGACCGATAATTCTCTGATAAATCATCTCGGAGGGAGTGGTGACACACGGTGCAGGTATAATTGGATTAGGGTGAAGGGGCAGCCGTGGCTTTGAGGAGATTAGGCTGAGTACTGATCCTGTAATTAAACTGCCACTGCAAAGGAGGGGAGGGAGGATGGCCAGACAGGGGCGAGTGTCCATGAAAGGAGGGGAGGGAGTTGTTGAGTGAGGGTCCTTGAGTTGTGTATGCAGAACGTGCAGACGCATGCAATTGAAAAGCCCTTTTTTAAAAAGAAAAATGTTCTTCCAGCTTTCCTTTAGCATCCATCCAGCACGTCATATCTGATATCTACTTCTTTGTGTCCGCAGGCAGCACGTGATTCGACCGATGGGCGTCAAACCCGACGGGACGTTGGCACCTTTGGAAGAAACTCTCTGCAGTCCACCTGAGGAAAACTCGGACTCAGACTCGGACTAGTGCTGCTGAATATCTCAGCCACGTTTTCCAGACTAAGCCCGATGGGCCCCACCCCCAACAAATCTCGAGCTGTGATTATTGAAGGTGGGTTCTGTAGCTGGGCTTGAATTTGTGCCTCCATCCTGAATGAGCTGCTGCTGAGTGTAGAGCTGTGTCCAAAAACTTCAGGTGCTGGATGGGAAAGTCCCATTTATCACCTCGGGGGCTGTAACTGGGACAAGTGGTAGTGATTAACAGAAAGCTGAACAAATGGTGATGGTGAAAAATAAAATATTTATGTGTAAATTTATATCAGGCTTTTATTGCGCTTTGCAGGGCAATCAGCTCCTCTTTGGTTTTTCTTAGTGATATTGACTGACGGCCACTTAAATGCAAATAAAGTGTTATTTTGCAATCATGGACTGGACTCTTAGCAAAATCTTAGCCTCTTTTTTTTTTTTTTTCAAATAGGACAGGCACTTGCTGTAATAAATGAAATCAAACCAGTCCTGAAGTAGAACGCAGCTAAACATTTCACAGCAGGCTCCAGAGGCTGTCTCGCGCTGAAGCGGAGTCGTGCGTGGCAGGAAGACTGCCGAGGAGGAGTTCACAGTTACTGCTGCATCTTTTGCTTTAGTGCTCCCTGTGGGGAAAGAATATACTTTCTGCTGAGTTTTGCTTCTTGCTGGAAACACTGTTTTGTTTAAAGTGTAGTTTTGGGTGTGAATAAACATTCCTTCACTTCTCTTTTTTAAAAATATATACATATAAAAAATATATGACTAGAAGGTGCACAATTTTAACACGAATCATAGTAAACACTGTTAGCGGTAAAGCTGCTGGTACTGCTGGAGCACAGGACTGATGTGTTTGTGGACGGTTTAAACCTGCAGCTCACTTTGTGTAATCAGTTTTTACCATGGACAAAAGACAAATGTTAGTGGTAGTTCACTTTTTTCTCTCTGGTACTCGATGACGTTATGGAGAAAAGAAAACAAGTTTCATTAAATTTAAGACTTGAGGCAATGCAGCATTCTCCACAGGTCGATGGTGGTTTTTGCCTGTTCGGGCTCTTGACAATGAAATGTGTGAACTACAATGATTGTTTTCTAATCTCTGTTCCTTTTGTCATCTGCATGATGTTGAATCAAAAAAAAGAAACCTATGAAAATGTTGTTTATTTGACACTAAATGTGTGACTTTATATAAACAAAGTAATATATTTTCTGTGTCTTGGTATAATTTAATTCTATGCAGATCTCACATGCTTGGCCGGTTATACACATAATTTAACTGCTTGTTACATTACTTAAATCAGCGTTTCTCATTGTTAATCAAATTTGTGCAAGTTGACTTTACTCTTTTCGATTTGCCAAAGTTGGTTATCATTTGCTGGGTTTCTCATGTCTGTATTTTTCCCCGCATCGCTGTAGATTTGTTTTGTGCTCAGCTGTAAACAATTATTCCACCACATTCAAGTTTTCTGTTCGTGTTTTTCTAAGTGGAAAGCATTTATGAAATGGCATCATATCATTTCCACAAAAGTTAATAGACTGAAGAATAAATGTCTTTTTTTTTGGACAAAGTGCAAATTACACAATACTTTTATTAAATACGCTCTCAAAGACAGTGTTATACTGATTATAAAACATTAACACATTACACTGACTTAAAACACCTTAAAATTAATATTTTTGATACAAGGCTCGAATGTCTACTAGTGTTCTTGATGGATGCTGTTTGAACTTGATTAACCTTTTGACGCGTTCATATAACCATGATACAAACATCACATACTGGCTCTTAGATGAAGAGGTAAGACTCTAATCTGATTAGAGGTTACAGTTAACAGAACAGTCTGCCATGTGAACTATGGATAGTGGAAACTTCAAAATCCCTCAAGTGTCGTAATATTTAGTTGCTTAGGGTGGACGATGCAGAGCTCTTGCTGTCTGTCTCAGAATCTGTCTCCTCGCCACCGCTGCCTGCTGCTCTCTGAGCTCCTGGTATGGACCTGGATGTCTCCGTCCTGCCTTGAGGCTCTGCTGTTGCTCTGATCGGACATGTCTGTGATGGCGGACTGCTTACCAACGCTGGGATGGTCTGCAGAAAGAAATGAAAACCACTGAGTGCCACAGGACGGCGTAACAATCATTCTGCAGCTTTTTTCCTTTTTAACTGAGACATGTATGACCTGTGAGAGCTTTTAGAACCCACCAGTGTTTCCTGGTTCCTCATCAGCTCTTCGATCTCGTTGTTCCAGCCGAGCATTTCGGCAAACTTCCGCACAGTATCCTCCAGGTTTCCTAGCTCCATGTGGTCCCCTCGCCGGAGCGGGACCTTCTCAAAGGGACCCACAGCATGTCGGTTCAGGAGGAGACGTGGCACAGTGGAGCGCACCGTGTTCACCAAGCTGGCAAATGGCTCAATCTGAAACATTTTATTTAACATTTAATGGAATGTGCCTTTACACAAACAACCTGTTTTTACTATGATATCATATTAAATTTTAATGTTTACCTGCAAAGACGTGCCCATAATGATGAGCAGGTCAGCTTTTGGAAAATCTTTAGTGTGCAGGAAATACTTCTGAGGAAGGTCCTCACCGAAAAACACAACATCCGGTTTGACCGTTGCGGCACAAAATGTGCATATGGGGACGTTGTCATTCATTATCGCCCGCTGTTAGACAAAAAACACGCAGGAAAGATTAACGTGGCATCAAGCGCATGGGATTCATATATAATATAAAGAGGCATACGAACCTTGGCCTCCTCAGCGGGGTAAGGAGTGTAGCACAGGTGACACGAAGCAGTGGCAAAACTTCCATGAGCTTCTACGAGTTTTTCATCAGGGATGCCACACACTGAAGGTTTTCAAATATGATCACATTAGGAGCGAAACAGGAGCATTAATGCAAACAATCTGAGTTTGTCCTATTTGACTTTTATTAAAGTCAGACAATAATGAGGGGGAATAAAAAAATCTTACTCTAGCTCCCTCAAGACAAATCTTAACATCAGGCGTGCTGACTGAAATCTTTTACATAACAAGATATTCCACATAGTGAGGGTTTATAATTATTGTTAATTAATTGTATTTTTGGTGGGTTTTTAGGGGGATATCTAAAAGCTGTTTTTTTTTTTTAAGCACAGTGTTGCATTTTGCCCAGATGTCTCTGTGGATTTCTGCTTCTAAACTTCTTTAAAAAACAAAAAAAGAAACTAATTATAACATTGATTTTAACTGCTAAATATACTTTTAGGCCAAGGAATTCAATAACAGCAACAAATTAGCTTGAACCGACTATGACACAGGAGAACGGAGAACAGGCAGCCAGCTTTGGGTCCTGCAGAGCAGCTGTCACCAGTACCTTTGTTTGAATATGAACTCTCAAAATGTGCTGCTTTAGAGCAGTGACGGACTGAGTTCTCACCTTCTTCTGCATTCAGCTACAGAAAAGATGCCATTGCAGTTGAGGGTTGTCTTAATGTTGATACGCTGCTTGTAAAGAGAAAGCCAGTGTTGATGGCGTTTCTTCGATCGCTTATATAAAATCATCCACAGAGCACAGATAACATCACTTGCTGTACGGGGGAAACCTGTTTTTCCTGCACTGGATTCCTTGGCCTTGAAAAAGTAGATTTAGCTAAACTCAAATTTTTTTTTAGCTGCAGCCACTTTGTAAAACCCGAGATAGCCGCTACATTGGCAAATCCCCCCCAAAAAGGTAAATTAAATTACACATCTTCCTCTGACTAATGCACTGAAGAACTCACAGATAGCGAAGTACACTGAAAAATGAAAGCTGCCAAACAGCAGTGGACAGGGAGCCCCTTCAAAGACACCCTATTCTTAAATTGTCAAACAACAACCCTTTACAATTCATCCCTACTGGCAGATGCTTCAATAAAAAAAGGCAGCTAAATCTTCCAATCCTGTAGCTGGGTTTTTCAAAAAGTCACATTAATGGTAATGAGGCATCTCGAGCTTAAGTCAATGCACAAACCACTGGGCAGCTTCAAAACAACACTGATGCTGTAGCCCAACTGTTTCTCACTCACATTTCTCCAGTCCGTCGATGTTCTGGGTGTACAATCGGAGCAGGAGGCCTTTGTGATGAAGCATGCGGATGAAGTAGTGTATGTAGTTTGGACGATGGCTGCCAGGATACAGAGCCTTAGCCAAGGAGAAGAACGGCTGCGGGTCATTGGAGAAGTAGTCGATGTTGAAAATGGCTTCTGGGTATGGGATGTTATACTTTTCCAAGTTTGCATAAAGACCTGTTCCTGGAGTCCTGAAAAATTGGTACATTCTGAAACACTGATTTTCTGAGGTTCAAGTAATGCAGATAAAAGTGAGCCAGTGGTGGATTTCTTCTTATGGACAAGAAGGTTGAGCTGCTAAACAGCTTTCACAGTGAAAATCTGCAGATTGGTGAGGTTTTAGACACCAACCTAAAGTCTGGGATCCCACTTGCTGTGCTGATTCCTGCTCCAGCCACCACCACTACGTTCTTACAGCGGCCGAGCTTCACCAGCCGAGCCACAGATGCCAGGCCTCCCTGGGATGATGACTTAACAGCGGGCGAAGATGGAGCAGTCTGATCAGATCTTGGTGCAGAGGGCTGAGGTGCCGGCACAGAATCACTGCTGGCTTTGGGAACCTTTCCTTTACTGGAGAAAAAGACAGTGTGTGCTTTACTTTGCAGCTTTCATTATTTCTTTTTATAGTCTCGTGTCACATGGACCACACCAACATTACTTTAGACAGTTATCAGTCAGGCCATACCGCCAAGGAGGTGTAATCTGCCCCAAATTCATTATGTTTCCGCTCATTGTTGCAGAAAGGACTCTCTTCAGCACTGTGAGTCCTAAACTCCTCATGAAGTCCGTGTGTCATGTTTGTTTCATAAAACAGTGCTGAACTTCAGTAAGTGCATGTGATGCAAACACTGGCTGTTAAATCTTTCACCTGGTGGCTCAAAGAATAGAGCAGTATGTAGTAGTAATGCAGTGACTTCACAGCTAGTCAATGGTCCTACATCCTGCATATTCTACTCAAAGACCACAGGCACCTCAACCAAAAGGAATCTCAAACAGATCTGTGATCTTCAGCACAAATCCAGCATCCATCAATATTTTATTACAATTATAGCTGTCTGAGAAGGCCAGCGTGCCTCAGAATGTTAACACATCTTTAAATGACAAAATATTCATAATTTCCTCTCTGTCACGTTTCCCAAATGTTAACCAACAGTAAAACCCACAGAATCAAACAAAAGGATTTAAAACTGAGTGTAAAGAAACCAAGAATCAAGTCATTTTGGTGGGCGTGGGCTGAAGCATACCTTTAAAAATAATAATTAGTTCATAGGCAACCATTTCACTGCTAGACAAAAATACTTGATATGAACACTTCTGTACATAATGATGATGATCATGCCTCAGTTTTAAAGCATATTAAGGCCACACTGCTGCAACACTTGCATTCCAATTTCTTGACCATATTATGTTTTTAAAACCTGATTATTTTTATTTAGTGCTCATAGCATAGTGACATTTCTATGTATATATTAGTGAATGAGGGCCATTGTCTTGATGTTTCCTGATGTTCCTGTGGAAAAATGGCTTGAGAGAGCCAAAAGTTCTCCAAGACACTGAACATTTTCCTATTAATTAATACACTGCTGTACTGGACTTTTGTGTGATGTTAAGTGGTTTTCTTTATACAGGATCACTGTTACATGTCCTTACCCTGTAAATAAAGCATCCTGTCCACTCACACTCATCTGACTGAGGTTCTGAGCCAATGCCGAATCAGTTTGCTTCCTCCTTTGTTTTCCATACAGGCTCGGCCCGGAGTCCGGGGGCTCTATGTGGTTGGTGTGCCTGGCCTGAGAGCTGCGGGTTATCCTGGTGACTGAAGCTTGGGAGGTCTTTTTATCCCAGCTGGACCTGGACCTGTTCATTCCAACACCTGTTGGCGAAAACAATACACAAATTAAACTTCAGTGACTGTTCATGAGCTGTAATTCAAATCTCTTCCCTCTGTCTTATTTGTATGAGATTTGTCTGTGTACTGATAGCACAATGGACATTTTTTTTAAAGAGGCAATTCATAAGCTTGTTTTTTTTCCCCAATGCACGTTTTCCTTTCAATTCACATCTTTTTCTGCTAATTAGTTATGAATGTGTATTCTCTGATTTTCCTTCCTTCTCCTCCCATATTTAAAAAGCTGTTACACTCAAATCATCGGGGCATCCTTTTCTCTTCAGTTCCTCTACACACTGAGAAGCTGAAATGTTTTAAAACTGTCAACTCTTGAACAAAAGGTAATGACTGCAATATATTTACCCCCCCAGCAGCTATGCCAATACAACCCACAGCTGTGGCAGCTTTACTGTTCAGTCAAAGCAGAGAGAGGAGCTGCGAGGTGGGGGGTGAGAGTTAAAAAGAGGGGGAGCAGAGGTGAAAGAGAAGCGTAGGTTGACTGTGTGTCAACAAACCCAGCTGGGAGAGAAAAGAGGATGCCCCCTAACAGCCCCCACAAATGGGCAGACAGGGGTGAGGGGTGGGTGTAGGGGTGTTCAGAGATAAATGATACAGAAGCAGGATTCAATAAAAGGTAGCAGAGGAGAAGAAGAGGACGGAAGGGAGGAGGGGGCTTCTCCTCAAAGCTATTCTAGGCCTTCAAAGAACTTCCACGAGGAATGACCACAGAGAGGTTGTGAACAAGAAAACAAAAGATGTACAACCCATAAAACAAGTCCATTTCAGAAAGCAATGGGAGCAGCAGGGAGATACGATGCACCCTCCTCCAGAAGCTCTTTATCACCCTCCAGAGGTGAGAGGAGAAGAGACACCTCTGCAGGACACTACTTTGCTAAAACTACTTTAACATTTAAAGGCTTGAAGCAAAAAATAAACAATAAAAATTGAGAAAAAAAAAATGCAACTTTTTTCCCCTCTTAAAATAATGCATTAGTGATAAAGAACATGTTAAAGTTCACATTCATCAACCTGCTTTATATTTTAGACACATTCTTTCCCTCCATAAAAGACTGAAGCTCCCACATTACCTAAAGAACTATTAAAAACAGCAGGAGGCCGAGGGTCTTGGCTTTGTCTGGCCCCCTCTCAGAAAGACACTGCTGAGTACAGGCAATATATCACCAGCCCAATTATTAAGATCTCGCACAGACCGTGTTGTGTTGCAGCACTCAACTCAACAACATGATATTAACTCTTGTAGCAGAATCACATCTGGAGATGCTGCACAAACTGCTGTAGTGAATCTTAAGTTGAGCAAATGACTCTGACCTCTAAACTTCAGAAACAACTCTGCCACAAAAGGTCCACAAAGTCATTTTTTATGACATCACCACCACCACCATCACGCTGACTTTGACTTAAATGTTGATTTTAATTCCCCCCCCCCAAATCTAGCGAAAAGTCTAAACGTTCCACAGATGCCGTTATCACTCTTTAATGACAAATAAATCCCTGAATAAATGACAAAAGGCTTAAAACAGATTTGAGTGCCCCCTTCTCTTTGCTTGGCCTTTCACTCTGCTTGTTCTCACTCTCCCTAGTTGAAAATCTGAGCCCAGAGAGTCCCACTACCAGACCACCAGGCCTGTAGCTGCTCATATGAGGGTTACAGTCATCTAATTAGGTTTGAGGACACCTCACTGATCACCACGAAACCCCCCTAAAAGAAAGTTAGGCTGATTGATAATCCTTTTAACATATAAGAGACTGAGAGCAAAGGCCAAATGCCAACCAAGAAGTTTGTATAAAGGGAACAAAGGCAACAGCATCCCCACGACATTTACTGATCAGTAGGTAAACAAGTTCTACCTAAATACTGTGTTAAAAAGGAACACAAATAGAGATAAATCAAAGGAATAGTAGAGTAATTTATATTTTAAAAATAACAGCAAACATTTCCATAAGGAACAGGATTAAGAGTGTTAGTTTCGTGTTTAGTTTTGACATTCACAGTGCAATAATGTTAAAGCTGCTTAGGTATGTTTTTATGATTACATCATCGTAATGGTGCTGCAGTTTATCCATTTTCTGTGAGCGGTGCAACTGAAACTTCAAAGAAAGGCTCAGGTGTCTCTTTGATTAAATTTAGGTATGTTTAATGAGGGGCTTCCCCCTGCAGCCCCGGCATTTAACCCTCCACTTGCAGCAGAGTTGACAACTGCCGACTC
This sequence comes from Pundamilia nyererei, assembly GCF_000239375.1. Classification (NCBI taxonomy): domain Eukaryota; kingdom Metazoa; phylum Chordata; class Actinopteri; order Cichliformes; family Cichlidae; genus Pundamilia; species Pundamilia nyererei. Next base: position 150,308 of record NW_005187571.1, read on the forward strand.
TGAACTCTGCCCCCTCCCCATGCAGACACAGCAGCCTGGTCTCCATAGAAACCACTTCATTACTTAATTGGAGAGGCAGCAGCTATATGTCCTCCCACCCCACCTGCTCACTAATGACATATCACTCTATGTAGCATCTTTGTTGGACTCTCAATTGACACAAAGCAGCAAGTCCTAATTTGTGCTGCTATATTGTTTGCATGTAGAGAGGAAGGTGGGCGGTGGAGAGCTAAATTTGCCCAGCAGGTCGATGGCTGAATAATGACTCTTGCCTTGCTGCTCCTCTGAAGACGCACTCGCCTTAAATTAAGAACCAATGAGCTATCAATACAAGCTTATAGCTTGTACCGAACAACCTACATTCTCTTTAATGTCACTGCATCACTTTAAAATTCAAATGACATTATTTTCACAATAGTGAAGCTTAGTAATAAGAAACACTTTCTAATTAAACAGTTTAATTCTACATTATTTTCACTCCATATGAAAAAAAATAATAATTTCAATAATTTGAAATATGTCCAAAAATGTTTGAAAAACAACGTGTGGTCACTTGAAGGTGAATCTATGAAAATGCCAAAGACAACACAATTTGACAGACATAAAATATATATATTTTTTTTTCCAACAAGGTGAGTCACAACAGGAAACCGGATAAGTGAAGAACCAGAGAAGAAGTGGCTAGAATAAACATGATCTACAACAGTTACACAGCATCTGAAAGCTGTGTCTTTAAGAAATAGGGAAAAAGAAAAATCCAGCAAAGACTTTACACAGGACCTGAGATGTACACCTCTCACCTTAGTTGATTCGTCTACTGTTCACTGAAGTCTCACAGAAATATTCTCAGAAAGGATAGCTGTCTAGAATCTATTCTTAAGGAAGGGAAACAGGGAGAAAACGCTGAGGTAGCCAAATTACACACGAACTGCACTGAAAATCAGTGGCAACAGGTCTTACGGCACGATTAATGTAAATTTGAAATTTCTGATTAAAATTGTCGTCAATATGTTTGAAGAACCTAAAGAGAGAGGTACAACTGTGTGTCTACAGTCATCTGTAAAACATGGTGGAGGCTCTGTTAGTGCTGTGTTACACACAGTGAGGGTACACTGTCACCTGCTGGCACTTCTCAAGCATTACACATAACATTTTAGTAAACAACAAACTAACCACAAACTAGGACTGTGCAAGCACCAATTTTCTTTCTCAGTTAGAAATTTGGCTTCGGTTAATTATTAAAAACAAAACAATTCAAAAACAGTGACAAAAATTACCAAGATTCTTGCCATAACAGAGAAGCCCAACCATAAAAATGAATGAAGAAACCGTGATTGTGGATAAATGTTAGACCCCCAAGTAAAGGCGGACGCATATGGCACCAACAACATAGGGATAATTTCAGCTACACTGTGGTAAGTGCATTGTATTGACTACAAACCTCTGTATTCTCCAAGCTACATCAGTACAAACTGATATAGTTTGTACCAGTGGGCTGGTTTGGATCTGCTGTGGTTTTATACATTGAAACAATTTTAGGGTGCAGACTAACACCTGCACCAAGTGCAAACATTACTGGGTTGTTTTTTTTTTTGGTTTTTTTTTAAATATTTCACTGGAGAAAACAAACAAAAAAACAAAGCACTTTGGGTAAACAGTCAAGGGTCATATGAGCATCACTTTCCCCTACATTTAGATATACATGAATCTGTTCCGTGTCAAAATCATTTCTGGCAGTCACATTTTTAACTCATGGCTATGAAAACACTGAGGTTTGTGCGTTTTATAGAATAGTTTGGTGATATCACAATGATCCAACAACTTCAGATTCTGAGGAAGTTCTCCTAGTCCAGGGGTGGGCAACTCCAGGCCTCGAGGGCCGGTGTCCCTGCAGGTTTTAGATGTGTCCTTAATCCAACACAGCTGAGGCCTGGAATTGCCCACCCCTGTCCTAGTCCATGAATGCAAAGGATCCACTGATCCAGACACCCTTCTGTGTGTGTGTTTTTTTTTCTTTATTTCAAAGCCCAAATACTTGTAAGTGTTAAAATGACTATATTAGATATTTACTTTTGAAACACAGGAAATGGATGTATAAGATGAGCCTGGTGTCAAAAATGATATGATCCTTGAAAATTGACCCAGAAATACGTTTTTAAACGTTTAACAGAAAAATTCTAATCCAAATTTGTTTATGAAACATATTTAAAATAACAAAGTTGACCAGTGTTGCAAATGAAACAGATAGTTACACAATAAAGAAAGATGCACCACGCACACATGCCCACACTTATCAGTAATTAACACAAAAATGCAAGAGACAATACATCAGCTTAAATATCTAAGCTTTCACGCAGACTTTAAAGTCAAAGAATAAACATGAGTTTGAAGGCATACTAAAGGTGGGAGCCAGTTTAACATGAGGTGGGGGGCAACTTATTCAACAATTTAGGGACTATAGCTGAGAAAGTTCAACTTCTCCTCCCTGTTCTTAAGGCTAGTGTTTATAGCTGGTTAGCAGATCTTAGGGCCCTTGCAAATCAAGTTTGCAGATGACACCACCGTTATTGGAGTCATCTCAGACGGGGATGAGTCTGCCTACAGGAGGGAGGTTGAACGTCTGTTGTCCTGGTGCAGCCACAACAACCTGGTGCTGAATGCCCAGAAGACAGTGGAGAATATTGTGGACTTCAGGAAGCACACAGCCCCACTCCCCCCCATCATCCTGACTGACACCCCCATCACCTCTGTGGACTCATTCCGCTTCCTGGGTACCACCATCACCCAGGACCTGAAGTGGGAGCCCACCATCACCTCCGTCATTAAGAAAGCCCAGCAGAGGATGTACTTCCTGAGGCAGCTGAAGAGATTCAACCTGCCAACACGGACGATGATGCAGTTCTACACTGCAATCATTGAGTCCATCCTCACCTCCTCCATCACCGTGTGGTACGCTGGAGCCACTATCAGGGACAAACAGAGACTGCAGCGTGTTGTGCGCTCTGCTGAGAAGGTGATTGGCTGCAGACTCCCATCTCTGCAGGACCTGTACACCTCCAGGACACTGCGGCGTGCACTCTGATCTCAGCTGACCCTTCACACCCTAGACACAGTCTGTTTGACCGGCTCCCCTCAGGCAGGAGGCTCCGGTCCATTCGCACCATAAGAACAGTTTCTTCCCCTCTGCTGTTGGACTCATGAACAATAACCATGACTGTTCCCACCACTAACACATGACCCTACACTGTGTTCACTGCATCATTCCATGTTTGGCACTGATCACCACCTGCACTCATGTATATATCTATCTACGTAGCACTTTTAATTCTTATTCTTATTTTCATTTTCATGTCTATTTTAGCGTAATTTATGACAGTATGTTTGCACTGAAGCACCGCAGCAATTTCCTAATGTTGTAAACCTGCTCAACGTTTGGCAATAAAACCCTTTCTGATTCTGATTGGAGGCACATAAGGTGTTAAGAGATAAGCAATATATGGTGGGTTCAACGCAAAAAATAAATCTTAAAATCAATCCTAAGATGCAGGGGAAGCTACTGAAGAGAGGCCAGATCAGAGGAATATGTTGCATCTTATGTTTTCTGTTAAGAAGGTGAACAGCAGCATTTTGAACCAAATAAAGTTGTGAAAGGGAGCCTGATTTACACCAACAACAGTTGACCTGTAACAAAGGCACATATAACATCCAGGGTGCCAATGCTCGGTTTCTCTGTCACAGGTGTTGATTTGCTTTTTCTGGACAAACCCCGATGTATTTTGAATGCTTGTAGCTCAGAAAATCTTTACACTGTCACTAAAATGATGGGGGAGACATGTTAGCGTGAAACTTTCCACATTTTGGAAGCAGACATCTAGATAGGCCTACCACTTTCTCAGAGAGGAAAATCAGCCCTTTCTTCGACTTAGCATAAGTGCAAACTACGTCAGATCACACTGAAAATGTGGGGTTTTAATTCACTTGAAGGGCCCATGGACTCGTTTCATGAAACTGTATGTGGATCCATTTAGTAAAAAAAAAAAAAAAAAAAAAAGCTTTCCCTAAAATCAATTTGACGTCATTTCGCTTCATTCTGCAGGAAACCATGGGAATTGATATTAAAAGATGGAAGTGCAGTGGTAGCACTAACAGTAATGCCACTGAAAGGTTATAAGAGGGCTTTCATTTCATTTGCATGTCATTAGCTACCTGTGTCTTTCCAGACGGCAGAGGTTCTGAATGACGAGCAGACGACGACGACACACTGCAGACTTTTGTTGAGCCACTCGTGATGTTTTACATCCAAAAAAATAAACAAAAACTTTCGAGCTTCCCGTAAAATGTTAAAGCGTAGCCCTCCAGCTGCGGCAGCCAAACAAACAGCTGTTTAAACTGTATTAAGGGTGTCTCCTTCTTCTCAAAGCCATACAGTGAGGTTGCACGCAGCCTGAACGGGAAGTTTTTACAGAGCGAGCTGTCACTCTGCTGCCGTTTCCGGGTACTAAATTACTGTGTACGAATACAGGCGGGAAACTAAACAGGAGTCACGTGACACCACGTTTCCGGTAAAGTCCTATTCAAATTAATAGTAGGTCTAAAAGTCACCCAGCGATACATTTTGGATGTTCAAAGAGGTGTTTGTAATCTTTTTGGAGGCTGTAGCTTGATTTGCTGATATCATACAGAGAGATGTTTCCTTTATTTAGCCTGTGCTCACAAACATGTGACAAGACCAGTAAAGACACAAGCAAAAATAAATAAATAAATTGGCCCTGATTAAACCCCTATATTATAGTACTGTAATAGTTAAAAGAAATAAAAAAAAAATAGAAATTAATTTAAAAAATGAACCAAAACTAAACATTTTGTAAATATAAAAACTATCATGATTGACTACAACAGTAGTTTCTCTTTGCCAACATAGAAAGGCTGTGTTTGACAGCACTCATTGGATTGATCGATACGCAGAAAAATGGGAAAGTCCAAGGAACTCAATTAAGATCTAAGAAGGAGAATTATAGATTTATACAAGTTGGGAAAGTCTCTTGGAGCCATTTCTAAATAGATTACAAGATCATTAATTCAAGATCAACATATCAAACATCTTGTTATGGCAAGACAAGGCCAGGACAAGATATTCAGATCTGTCATCTGTTTGTAATGTCTGGAAAAGAGCCAAACTGTTACCCTCAGACGACAGGAAAAGTTTAGGAACAACCCAGCAGCCACCGAGGCTCAAACCTGCCATGACCTGGAAACTGCTGAAACATCAATGTCCTCTGCCCACAATTAAGTGAATTTTGCATCACTATGGAACAAGATTGTGTCAGTCAAGAAACAATCCCCTGCTCTAGAATCAACATCTTCAAGCTTGACTGAAATTTACAGCTGTCCATGCTCTGAAGAAAAGTTTTATGGTCAGACAAGAAAAAATCTGAGCTCTTTGGCCACAATGACAAGAGGAATGTTTAGTGGAGTAAAGGTGAGGCTTTTAAATCTGCAAAGTCTGTACCAGCTGTCAAGCATAGTGGTGGTAGCATGTTGTTTGCAGCTATTTTGCTACCAGGGGTACTGGTAGATTACAGAAAATGGACAGAATAATAAAGGAGAACTCCCTTTAAATTCTTCAAGTTTACCTCAAATCAACAGCTTGATAGTTGAAACTTGGACAAAATTGGGTGTTTCAAATGGACAATGATCACAAAGACACATCAAAACTGAGTGGAAAATGCAGGCAAACATTAAGCTGCTATAAACATCTTTCCAAACCTTTCCAAACCATAACTCTATTGAAAATGTGCAGACTACACCTGAAAGTTAGGTCCATGTATCAAACCAACAAATTTCAATTAACTACCAAGCGTGAAATGAAGAGTGAACAAATATCCAACGGAAGCTGTAACCAAAGCTTTTTGATGGCTACCAAAAGCATCTGGTCAAGGTGCAACTTGCTAAAGGAGACTTAACCAAGTATTAGTGAAGGTCTATGAATATGCAAGCCTGTATGTGTACTTTTGACCGAGTGTGGATTAGACTACTCCAGGGGTAGGCAACTCCAGGCCTCGAGTCCTGCAGGTTTTAGATGTGTCCTTGATCCAACACAGCTGATTTAAATGGCTAAATTACCTCCCCAAAATGTCTTGACATTCTCCAGAGGCCTGGGAATGACCATTTGATTCAGGTGTGTTGAAACGGGGTGATGTCTAAAATCTGCAGGGCACACGAGGCCTGGAGTTGCCTACCCCTGGACTACTCTTATCTTAATGTTGTGATAAATGTTTGGATAACTTTCACAAACTCTGTGACAAGATTTAAAATACAGGACCTATACCCTTATTCACTTCAGTTCGGTTGATACTAAGTTTTTAATGTGTATATTTCTAAAATTAATAGCTTATTATCATATTTCATACCACCTTTCACCTTTATGCCTTTACGCACAGAGGTTGCATTTGTTTTCAGGTGAGACGTGACCATCTATTTAAGACAGACGATCTCTGGTAAACCTAAACATGTACGTCACTTCCGCCTCGAAGGGAGGAGGCGGTCTCGAGGTATTTATGTCCGTGTCCCATCCCACCAAAGTCTGGTTGTGTTTTGAGGCTGCGTATTATTTAAACCCATTGTTTCTACTACATATAAATGTATATTTCGAAATACGGTGTTCCCAATCATATCCAAAATAAAAACATTTTTAAAATGTGAAAACAACCCCCTGTACACTTCTTAACCGTTTAGATATAATCGGAAAACACTGTTTAGGTTCTTAAACGTAAGGGCCTCACTGCATTATGAAATTATGCTAATTAATTTCGGAAACATGTCAAAAAGTGGACTAAAATTATAAACAGGAACAGTCTAATTTTAGATCCAGTACTTGTGAGCCGTGTGTTTTTCTCACACGGAGAAGCAGCTGGGGATCCATCTGCAAACAGTGCGTAAGTCTGTTTTTTTATGGGTGGAGACTGAGGTCCTCCTCCTCCAAAAAAAAAAGAGTCAGACAGACAACACAAGCCCGCTTCGCCATCAGCAGCTTCATTGTTGAGGATTTTGGTCCTTTTAGAAATAACTGTGGTCATTTTTTTAAAGAACACAGCCTTCCCCAAAAGTGGGTCGCTCTCTTTGCTAGCTGTACGCTCGCGCAAGGTAAGTGTTGGGTTAGCTGTTTGGGATTCAGTTTGTTTGATGACAGTCAGCCATGAAAACTTCAGCAGAAGCACGAGCGTCACTTTTGAAAAGAAAAAAAGGAAAAGGAAAACACCTCAGCCATATTTCCTTAAAACAACTCCCGAGCGAAAACACCGCAGACCCTTACTTTATACGGGACGGCTAGTTTAGAAATGACGACGCACTGTCGACTATTAGCGGGAGAAAGCTGCTGAAAGTGGCGTTTCCCTGGGGAGAGATGTGACGTTTGAGCTAGAAGATTCTACAAAATAACATTAATCAGCGCGTGACGTTCAGGCTCCGCGTATAAGTCACACAACTATGACGGTTATAAAGGTTAGTAATACAAGTTAGCGTACTCTTCGAGTACTGACTGGAAGTTACTGTCGCATTTTGCACGTAGAGCTCGATCTGTTTGAACCCTACACAGAGTTGTTTCCACGACAGCTTTCAACCGTTATCCGTCGTTATGTTTACAACCCATTTAAAGAAGATGTCTTTTAAGCAGGTTTTTATAAGTTCTTAATGGTCTGTTTTTGAAATGGCCCTTTATTTATTATGTTTGTTGTTTTGGCCAACGTCTGTTCTGAAATAGGCTTGTGCAGACATGAAAATACTTTAAATAGTTGTGCACAAATTAACTAACGAATTCAACAATATAATTGGAGTGATTTGGAGTGAAGGTGTACACAGTTCATATTTTTATCTCTTTGTGCTTTTTTTTTTTTTTAACCTGCTCTGTGAGAAACACCTGAACAGGTCCGCCTTGTTTTAAGGATACGGCGCACGCCCAAAGCAAGCTCCTTTATTTTCTGTACACATTGTGCATCCAGCAGCCCAGTTATTTACACTGACGTTGTAAGTTAAAGCTCTCTTTGTAGGCTGTCTTACATACATACATATTTTATTTGGAAGAAAGGCTTTCAGTAAGCTCAAAACATTGTCACAGACGTCAAAACTTACACCAACGTGTCTGTGGTGGAGCAGTTTTGCACTATGTACTTTGTTGTTCATAATGTTAAGGACATAAACTGAAAATACAGCAACTTATCACATTCAGCATTACAGCTAAACGTGCTTCAACATGCACGGAAACACTTCAGTCAGTAACAAGATAACTTTCAATAGTTTCAGTGGGATTTTCAAGTTAAGGCAGTCTCTGTTTAGCTGTAGTTCAGTACACTTCATATCTGCGTTGCTGTGTGACATGTTGGTAATTGTGTCACTTATTTTCCCAGAGAGATGAGTCAGGCAGAGCAGGCGCCTTCGGACATGCCTGCATGCCATGAAGATGAGCCAGCAGCTGCAGGTAAGTATAGCGGGACACCTCCTTTGATGTATGCTAACACGTCTTTTAAGCTTAGCATAGTAGCACACTGTTTGGTTAAAGATGTACACGTGGGGGAAATTATATGTAATTAGGACCGTTTTTACCACAGTGATTAGCTGTTTCTCCAGGAATCAGCTATTAAAGGCACTGTAATTTTATTAAAATTTGATTAGCGGGTGTTCACAGGGTAGCCTGTATACAACAAAGAGATTTTAACTGCTCTGTTTGAAATCCTCATGTCCTTTTGCTACAGTTTGTCAAAACTGGGAAATGTTATAATTAAATATCCCGTATGAAGGGGGAAAGTCGTAATGGCTGTTCCACACCGCCAACATGTTTTCTATAATAGCATTGCTGTACTGGGCAACAGTGTTGTCTACATTTATACTCTTGTTGGTGCATCACCATTACTCTGCCAAAGTCCAACTCTTTGTATTGGACTTTTATCTAATAAATCTTGAACAGCGGTTACTTTTACAGAAACACAGGTAGGGCTGTGCGATATCATTGATATTGTCGGCAATAACAGTGGTACAAATTTTTAAAATAGATAAAGATATCATGTTACGATATATTTTCTATGTTTCTTGGTACTCGCAAAGAGACTAGCCAGGGATGCGTGAGAGCAAGAGCTTCCTTTTAGCCTCCAGTGACAATTTAGTACCTATGAAGGGAGGTACTCCAACCGCCTCTAAAATATCACAGTACTTTGCAAAATATGCAAGAAAGCAGTTTCTGCTAAAGCTGGCAACAACAAACTTCTTTCACCACTTGAGGCAAAAACACACCGTTGAGTTCAGCCAGATTATGAAAGAGGAGATGCTAACACCTGTGGATGTGTGACCCAAATGTCAACATATGACTCCACTGAGCCTTGCTAGTTGCACTTCATATGACAGGAAAAGCAATCAGTAGATGGAAATTACTGATGTTGTTACATGGTGAAATAGCAGGTTTTGAAACAGCTGGTTCATCCCACGTATAGAAAATACTTCAGTTTTCATTTATTTTTTTATCATGTGACATATTTGTGCAGGTCCTAAAGAGTTATAAGGTTACATTACTTTAGTATTTGTTTGTTATTATTAGCTATTTGCTTTGAATTTCCAGTGAAAAGCACAACCTAGGCTAATTTTGGGCTAAAATTTGTCTTCTGCTCTGTCACTGAATACAATGTCGTGTCACTGCTATAGTGCTGCTGCTGCTGCTTGTGCCAACTTGTTTCAGTAGATTTACATTTTAAATTAGGAAGTGTGTCATTAACTATAATAGCTTGTTGGAAAAGAAGAATGGAAAATGCCTTTTATTTACTTATACTTATAAATTCTGCTGGATGTAAGCGTCAGTAAAATGTTCACCTTTCTTTTTCTTTTCTTTTTTAAAATTTCATCAGAAATTTTATTGCAATTTTTACCCCAAGTAGGACTGGTACTTGGGGTAGAATGGAACTGTTATACTCTTAACTGAGCACTCAAGGCACTTTTCACTGAAAGACACACACACACACACTTATACTGCATTTTTTGTCACATGCCTTCAAGAGCTTTTGTAACAGTCACACACGTGCAAGCGCGCGCGCGCACGCACGCAAAGACATGCACAAGCACACGCACAGAGACTCCAGCAGATGCATTGGGGCAATTTGGGGCTCAGTTTCTTGCCCAGGGCCACATCAGCATATGGACTGGAGGAACTGGGGATCAAGCTAGCGTCCAGTTGGTGGATAACCTGCTTTATCTCCTGAGGCCCAACCACCAGTTACAATATCATTATGGCTGTTGATTAGATTGTAATTTGAAGGTTTCAGCCTGAGCTCTGGGACATCTTGATTAAATGAT